>NC_083228.1:139007776-139136945 GCF_032191835.1 Heteronotia binoei | reverse complement strand
CATCTACCTCACAGGGTGTTTGTTGTGGGGGAGGAAGGTAAAGAAGATGGTGAGCCGCTCTGAGACTCTTCGGAGTGGAGGGCGGGATATAAATCCAATATCTTCATCTACCTCACAGGGTGTCTGTTGTGGGGGAGGAAGGGAAAGGAGATTGTGAGCTCCTCTGAGACTCTTCGGAGTGGAGGGCGGGATATAAATCCAATATCTTCATCTACCTCACAGGGTGTCTGTTGTGGGGGAGGAAGGGAAAGGAGATTGTGAGCTCCTCTGAGACTCTTCAGAGTGGAGGGCGGGATATAAATCCAATATCTTCATCTACATCACAGGGTGTCTGTTGTGGGGGAGGAAGGTAAATGAGATTGTGAGCCGCTCGGAGACTCTTCGGAGTGGAGGGCGGGATATAAATCCAATATCTTCTTCTTCTCATGCCTAGGAATGAGACCCCCCTTCTCATGCTGAGATCCCGCTTCTCCTTCCTCAGCACCTGCCTTTCCGCATTGACCTTGGGACGTTTCCAGAGGAAATAGTTAAAATGATGGCCTTCAAAACGGATATTTCATTTGAGGACACTGCTGTGTCTCCAAGGCTCAGAGCCCCTTCCCCCCAATCCATATTTTTAAACCATTTAAATGATTGTGAGGGTTGTGAATTTAGGGCTGCCAGCTCCCGTAATTGGGAAATTCCTGGTGATTTGAGGGGTGGGGCCTGCAAAGGGGAGGGACCTCAGCAGGGTAGAATGCCATAGTCTCCACCATCCAAAACAGCCATTTTCTCCTGGGGGAACTGATCTCTGTGGTCTGAAGGCGAGCTGTAATTCTGGGAGATCTCCAGGCCATATTTGGAGGTTTTGTAGGGTTGCCAGCTTCCAGGTCTGGTCTGGAGATCCCCCGCTTTGACAACTGATCTCCAGCTGACAGAGATCAGCTCCCCTGGAGAAAATAAGCAATACGAGATAACCACCGGAAGCAATAAAACTTTCACGCAAAGCGTGCGAATATGCGTTTTCAGTGAAGTAAAACAAAACCGAAACGAAGGAACACTGAACATTCTTGAAATTTTCCCCACAAAGTCTCTCAACAGTCACAACGAACGATAGCCTCTTCAAATAGGACTTAATGAAGACGTGGGTGGTCTTTAAGTTCTTAGTGTTCCACTCATGATGGTACAGAGAGAATAAGGAAAGAGTCCTCACGGTTTCAGTAGTTCTTCCTCAGCCTCTTTCTCCAGCGCTACTCTTTACAGCATGGATCAACGCACGCTCTAATTTGCTGCTACCGGCCAGGAGATCTCTTCTCCCTGGACATCAGTTGTAATATAGGGAGAGGATCTCCAGGTCCCACCTGCAGGTTGGCAACCCTAGATGACGTGGATTGCATTCTGGGTTTTGGGATTTGACTTTGGGGCCCTCCACAGTTGCTAGCTGCCAACAGGCAGCTTGCTCGACCAACTGGCCTGGCTTGGCCGCGTCTGCGTGGCTCTCTCTCCGAGCCAAGCAGCCGCCCACCTCTTGCAGCTGTGCCCGTCGCATAACCCCGTGGCCCCGAAGATCGTTTCCACTGGGACAGGAAGCGCCTGTCAGGGGGACATTGATGGATGGAGCAGGCTGGGCGCCTGGCCACCCAGGGGGATGGCAGGGCGGTTCCAGAGATGCAGCAGCTGCTCCCGACAAAGCCGCAAGAAGAACTCCGGGTGTGCCCACGGCCCCAGCCCAGCCCGGAGGACCCTTTCCCCCACATCACAGAGCACCGTGTCCAAGCCGGGCAGTCCGTCTTCATTCTGCTGTGAAGCCCAGTGGCCCGATGGGTGTGAATTAAGGAGCACTGCCAAGTAGGGTTGCCAGGCCCAATTCAAGAAATACCAGAGGACTTTGAGGGTGGAGCTAGGAGACTTTGGGGATGGAGCCAGAAGCAAGGCTGTGGCAAGCGTAACTGAACTCCAAAGGTAGATCCGAGTGGGCAGCCGTGTCGGTCTGAAGCGACAGAGCGAAGCAGTAAACAAGTTGCGCCGCACCTTTAAGACCAACTAAATTTTATTCGGAATGTAAGCTTTCGTATGCTCTAACCTTAGAGCATACGGAAGCTTGCATTCCGAATAAAATTTAGTTGGTCTTAAAGGTGCCACTTGTCTACAGCTTTGAACTCCAAAGGGAGTTCGGGCCTTCACATTTAAAGGGACCGCGCAACTTTTCGGTTCCTTCCCTTCATTGGAAATAATGAAGAAGAAGAAGAAGAAGAAGAAGAAGAAGAAGAAGAAGAAGAAGAAGAAGAAGAAGATGATGATGATGATATTGGATTTATATCCCGCCCTCCACTCCAAAGAGTCTCAGAGCGGCTCACAATCTCCTTTCCCTTCCTCCCCCACAACAGACACCCTGTGAGGTAGATGAAGATATTGGATTTATATCCCGCCCTCCACTCCGAAGAGTCTCAGAGCAGCTCACAATCTCCTTTCCCTTCCTCCCCCACAACAGACACCCTGTGAGGTAGATGAAGATATTGGATTTATATCCCGCCCTCCACTCCAAAGAGTCTCAGAGCGGCTCACAATCTCCTTTCCCTTCCTCCCCCACAACAGACACCCTGTGAGGTAGATGAAGATATTGGATTTATATCCCGCCCTCCACTCCGAAGAGTCTCAGAGCGGCTCACAATCTCCTTTCCCTTCCTCCCCCACAACAGACACCCTGTGAGGTAGATGAAGATATTGGATTTATATCCCGCCCTCCACTCCAAAGAGTCTCAGAGCGGCTCACAATCTCCTTTACTTCCACACAACAGACACCCTGTGAGGTGGGTGGGGCTGGAGAGGGCTCCCACAGCAGCTGCCCTTTCAAGGACAACCTCTGCCAGAGCTGTGGCTGACCCAAGGCCATGCCAGCAGGTGCAAGTGGAGGAGTGGGGAATCAAACCCGGTTCTCCCAGATAAGAGTCCGCACACTTAACCACGACACCAAACTGGCTCTCTACATAACATGAAGATCACACCATGAAGGCTGGGGACACCTTCTTTGGGGGCTCATAGAATTGGACTCCCTGGTCCAATCCTTTTGAAACTTGGAGGGTATTTTGAGGAGAGGCATGGAATGCTACGCTGCAGATTTGGTGCCTCTATCTAAAAAAACAAACAAACAAAAAACAGCCACCCCAGAGCTCCAGATACCCAAAGATCAATTCTCCATTATACCCTATGGGAATTCGTTTCCATAGGGAATGATGGAGTGCCCAGCAGATATTTCCTCCCCCCCCCCCCCACACTGCTTTCTGATGACCCTGAAGTGGGGGGAGGGCCTCCAAACTGGGGGATCCAAGTTGGCCTGGAGAACAAGTCCTTTCTGACCCCAAAGTGGTGATCAGCATTTCCCTGGGCGTGTAAGAAGGGGCCACGAGAATGAAGCAAAGATGCAACCCATCGGGCCCTTAGAGACCGACAATATTTTCTGGGGATACACTTCGAAGAGTCCAAGCTGCCTTCATCAAATACAATCCAACTCATATCTGACAAAGGTCCCTTTCCCAATGAAAACTATCTACCGTTGGCCCGGTTCTGAGTAAAGTGATACAAGGGCAGGAAGTCTCATCCAGTGGATTTCATTCGATTAATGAGCCGTCTCTGAAGCAATCTGGCCACTTCCCCCCTCCCCCTTTCTTTCTCAAACTTCTTTTTAAAATATTCTAAGTAGAGTGCTATAGCGCTTGAACATATGAAGCAGAGGTCCATCAGTGGGTATTAGCCACAAGGTATAGCGACAGACTTCACATTTGTGGGATCCAACATCACTGCAGATGGTGACTGTAGCCATGAAATGAAAAGACGTTTGCTCCTTGGGAGGACAGCTAAGGCGAACCTGGGCAGTATAATAAAAAGTAGAGACATCACCCTGCCAACAAAAGTCTGTATTGTCAAAGCAATGGTATTCCCAGTAGTAATGTACGGCTGTGAGAGATGGATCACAAGGAAGGCCGAGCGCAGAAGAATAGATGTTTTTGAGATGTGGTGCTGGAGAAGACTCTCGAGAGTCCCTTGGACTGCAAGAAGATCCAATCAGTCAGTCCTAAGGGAAATCAACCCAGACTGTTCCCTGGAAGGTCAGATGCTGAAGCTCAAATACTTTGGCCACCAAATGAGAAGGGAGCACTCCCTGGAGAAGACCCTGATGCTGGGAAAGACAGAAGGCAAAAGAAGAAGGGGACGGCAAAAGATGAGGTGGCTGGACAGCGTTACTGATGTAACAAACACGAATTTGAGCAGACTTCGGAGGATGGTGGAAGACAGGAGGGCCTGGCGTGACTTGGTCCATGAGGTCGCAAAGAGTCTGACTCGACTGTGACTGAACAACGAAATAGATGAAACTGTCTGGGGCACGTGATGCTCTGTATTCTTGGTGTTTGTGGAGGGGGGGCAACAGTGGGTGGGCTTCTAGTGACCTGGCCCCACTGATGGCACCTGGGTTGTTTGCCCACTGTATGACAGAATGTTGGACTGGATGGGCCATTGGCCTGATCCAACATGGCTTCTCTTATGTTCTTAATATACCATAGTGGTGTCAAGGCATCCCAATTGCGCTGCTGTAGCACTGAAGTGCTATATTGGTCTCATAGTGCTATAGAGCTCAACTTAGAATGGTAAGAAAAAGTTCAAGGAAGATCACACCATGAAAAGGGTGGGAAGTAGCATTCTGGGAAGTGCTACAAACATTTTAAACGGCACACCACAGCGATACAGAAGCGCAACAAAGAGGTGACAACAGAAGAAAGCCGTTTCCCTCCAACGCAGCTAAACCACGCTTTGCTAACCAGACGCAAGCAGCTTTGTATGAAAAGGTAAACCAAATCCTTCGGTAGTCAGTTACTAAAAGTGGTCTGTTTGAAATAACAAAAAAAAATCCGTTGGCTACCAGCTACTAAAATGAAACACGAAGGCTGTTTGAAAGGGAACAAAGAGAGCTTTGACTCTCGAAAAGAGCCGTGTTTCCTCGAAAGCTTGTGCAACAATAAAATGTGTTAGTTTTAAAGG
Organism: Heteronotia binoei; assembly: GCF_032191835.1. Classification (NCBI taxonomy): domain Eukaryota; kingdom Metazoa; phylum Chordata; class Lepidosauria; order Squamata; family Gekkonidae; genus Heteronotia; species Heteronotia binoei. The sequence goes on along the minus strand of NC_083228.1, from coordinate 139,131,932 downwards.
TGCTACTGAACTCTTTACTATTTTGCAGCAACAGGCTATAAGTTCACACGGCTAACTCCTCTGGGCATGTTTCGCCTGGAGAGGAGGCGGCTGAGAGGTGGTATGATCACCATCTTCAAGTACTTGAAGGGCTGTCAAGTACTTGAATTTGGAATTGTTTTCTGTGGCCCCAGAAGGCAGGACCAGAACCAATGGGTTGAAATTAAATCAAAAGAGTTTCCGGCTCAACATGAGGAAGAACTTCCTGACCGTTCGAGCGGTTCCTCATTGGAACAGACTTCCTCCTTGGGAGGTGGTGGGCTCTCCTTGCTTGGAGGTTTTTCAACAGAGGCTGGATGGCCATCTGACAGCAATGAAGATCCTACAAATTTAGGGGGAGGGGTTTGTGAGTTTCCTGCATTGTGCAGGGGGTTGAACTGGAGGTCTCTTCCAACTCTTATGATTCTGGATCGAAACGTTTACATTCCAAAAATCTCGTTGGCCCTTAAATGCAAACCCAGCTGTTCAGGACTACACACCTGTCGTCTCTAGGGGAACTGCTCTCTGTCGTCTGGAGACCTCTTGCAATTCTGGGAAGATCTCCAGGCCCCATCTGGAGGTTGGCAACTCTCATTCCTCCCTGACGTGACCCCGGGCAGAGGAATTCCTCATGCTGACAGCACCCCCCCCCCCAGCCAGTTCCTTGCACTTTTGTTTACTGCAAGCAGAACAGCTCATTCCCTCTTGGCACCCCGGGGGGAAGGAAGGGATCGGATTGCCACCTCTTGTCTCCCGGTCCGGCTGCTATTTTGTCCCTTCCCCCACCCCCCAGGCCAACCACCTGCCACTGTCCATTTGCATTCCATCATCAGGCTCTCAGCGTGGACTTCCGTCCGTTTTTCAGCAGATACGCTCGGAGACGGAGGGAAGGGACGTGGTTCTGGAGACGCAGGTGCCAGCATGGAGACGCCGGGACTGTGGTTCACGCTCTTTGGGGTCTTTGTCCTTCCAGGTAAGGATGGAGCTTGAATTTCTTGGCACCTGCATGGACTCATGGGGGAGCAAAGTCCAGCAGGTGCTTCCTGCTAACGCCAAGAACAGAGCTGAACGTGGACTGCGTGTTCACTACCTAATTCCTGATACCGGAATCCTCATCTGCTTGGAAACCATTTGTTCGTCTCTAGGCATTTATTGTCAAATTCAAGGGTGGAGGGCGAGGCCTTGGGTACTCTGCATTTGCGTCGAGAACCTTTTCTTTCTTCGGCACGCAAATCGGAACTTTGGCTGAGCCAGGGGTGTTAAGCCGAGGGTGCGCTGGGACGATGGCTAAAAGAAGTCAACTCCTGATGACTTCACCATGGCCTAAAAAAAGTCAGCTTCTGATGTTGACATCAGAAATCGACTGGGATTCCACCTGTTCGACTTGCTGGGCAGAGCTCAATAGTCACAAGGGGATGGTAGGCGGGGGGTGCCAGTTGGGATTGGTGGCGCACGCTGGAATCCCGGTAGCGCCGAGGGCTGTTGACGCTACTTCCGTGGCTGAGCTACGGGTTAGATTAGGTGTACTTTTCTGAGTATGTAGGTGCGTATCTAGATCCAGGGGGGCAGCCGCGTTGGTCTGAAGCGACAGAACAAAGTTGGAGTCCGGTAGTCGGAGAACAAAGTTGGAGTCCAGAGAATCAGTTTGGTGTAGGGGTTAACTGTGTGGACCCTTTTCTGAGACAACTGGGTTTGATTCCCCCCTCCTCCGCTTGCAGCTGCTGGAATGGCCTTGGGTCAGCCATAGCTCTCTTATCTGGGAGAACCGGGTTTGATTCCCCACTCCTCCACTTGCAGCTGCTGGAATGGCCTTGGGTCAGCCATAGCTCTCTTATCTGGGAGAACCGGGTTTGATTCCTCCCTCCTCCACTTGCACCTGCTGGAATGGCCTTGGGTCAGCCAGAGCTCTCTTATCTGGGAGAACCGGGTTTGATTCCCCACTCCTCCACTCGCACCTGCTGGAATGGCCTTGAGTCAGCCATAGCTCTCTTATCTGGGAGAACCGGGTTTGATTCCTCCCTCCTCCACTTGCACCTGCTGGAATGGCCTTGGGTCAGCCAGAGCTCTCTTATCTGGGAGAACCGGGTTTGATTCCCCACTCCTCCACTTGCAGCTGCTGGAATGGCCTTGGGTCAGCCAGAGCTCTCTTATCTGGGAGAACCGGGTTTGATTCCTCCCTCCTCCACTTGCACCTGCTGGAATGGCCTTGGGTCAGCCAGAGCTCTCTTATCTGGGAGAACCGGGTTTGATTCCCCACTCCTCCACTTGCAGCTGCTGGAATGGCCTTGGGTCAGCCAGAGCTCTCTTATCTGGGAGAACCGGGTTTGATTCCTCCCTCCTCCACTTGCACCTGCTGGAATGGCCTTGGGTCAGCCAGAGCTCTCTTATCTGGGAGAACCGGGTTTGATTCCCCACTCCTCCACTTGCAGCTGCTGGAATGGCCTTGAGTCAGCCATAGCTCTCTTATCTGGGAGAACCGGGTTTGATTCCCCACTCCTCCACTTGCAGCTGCTGGAATGGCCTTGGGTCAGCCAAAGGTCTCTTATCTGGGAGAACGGGGTTTGATTCCCCACTCCTCTACTTGCAGCTGCTGGAATGGCCTTGGGTCAGCCATAGCTCTCTTATCTGGGAGAACCGGGTTTGATTCCCCACTTCTCCACTTGCAGCTGCTGGAATGGCCTTGGGTCAGCCAAAGGTCTCTTATCTGGGAGAACGGGGTTTGATTCCCCACTCCTCCACTTGCAGCTTCTGGAATGGCCTTGGGTCAGCCATAGCTCTCTTATCTGGGAGAACGGGGTTTGAATCCCCACTTCTCCACTTGCAGCTGCTGGAATGGCCTTGGGTCAGCCATAGCTCTGGCAGAGTTGTCCTAGAAAGGGCAGCTTCTGGGAGAGCTCTCTCAGCCCTACCCACCTCACAGGGTGTCTGTTGTGGGGGAAGGAGATAAAGGAGATTGTAAGCCGCTCTGAGACTCTAATTCAGAGAGAAGGAAAAGGAAAGGTCCCCCGGGCAATCACCAGTCGTTTCCGACTCTGGGGCGACATCGCTTTCACAACGTTTTCACGGCAGACTTTTGACGGGGTGGTTTGCCATTGCCTTCCCCAGTCATCTACACTTCCCCACCCCCCACCCAGCTGAGTCCTCATTTGACCAACCTCGGAAGGATGGAAGGCTGAGTCAACCTCGAGCCAGCTACCTGAAAACCCAGCTTCCGCCGGGGACCAAGCTCAGGTCGTGAGCAGAGCTTAGGACGCAGTTCTGCAGCTTTCACACTCTGCGCCACGGGGCTCTTCAGAGAGAAGAGTGGGGTATAAATCTACAGTCTTCTTCTTCGTCATCGTTGTCTTTGTCGTCATCTTCATTGTTGTCTCCTTCTTCTTCTTCTTCTTACTTTAAGAGCAACAGAACAAGGTTTCGTGGTCTTAAAGGTGCTACCGGACTCCAGCTTTGCTCTATCTGTGAAAGCACGCCCAGGTCCAATGGAGTGGGTGCCTGGGAACAGGGCTGGCCCTAGGGCATGTGGCACCCCAGGCAGACTCACTGCCTGCTGCCCTGCACCCCTGGGGGCCCTAGGTGCACGGGGGCACACCCCCCCCCAGGCTGCCCCAGCCCCCCCCCACTGCCACCCTTCCCTCCCTCCGCGGCACCGCCACGCTCCCCCACCTCCTCGCATGCTCATAGGGGCACCACTAGGTTCAGCGCTACCCACTTCAATGTGGCCCGGGCACCTCAGTGTTCTACCAGAAGGTAGAAGAAGAAGATATTGGATTTATATCCCGCCCTCCACTCCGAAGAGTCTCAGAGGGGCTCACAATCTCCTTTCCCTTCCTCCCCCACAACAGACACCCTGTGAGGTAGATGAAGATATTGGATTTATATCCCGCCCTCCACTCCAAAGAGTCTCAGAGGAGCTCACAATCTCCTTTCCCTTCCTCCCCCACAACAGACACCCTGTGAGGTAGATGAAGATATTGGATTTATATCCCGCCCTCCACTCCAAAGAGTCTCAGAGGGGCTCACAATCTCCTTTCCCTTCCTCCCCCACAACAGACACCCTGTGAGGTAGATGAAGAAATTGGATTTATATCCCGCCCTCCACTCCAAAGAGTCTCAGAGCGGCTCACCATCTCCTTTCCCTTCCTCCCCCACAACAGACACCCTGTGAGGTAGATGAAGATATTGGATTTATATCCCGCCCTCCACTCCAAAGAGTCTCAGAGCGGCTCACAATCTCCTTTCCCTTCCTCCCCCACAACAGACACCCTGTGAGGTAGAAGCAGATATTGGATTTATACCCCGCCCTCCACTACGAAGATTCTCAGAGCGGTTCACAATCTCCTTTCCCTTCCTCCCCCACAACAGACACCCTGTAAGGTAGAAGAAGATATTGGATTTATATCCCGCCCTCCACTCCGAAGAGTCTCAGAGCGGCTCACCATCTCCTCTACCTTCCTCCCCCACAACAGACACCCTGTGAGGTGGGTGGGGCTGAGAGGGCTCTCCCAGCAGCTGCCCTTTCAAGGACAACTTCTGCCAGAGCTATGGCTGACCCAAGGCCATGCTAGCAGGTACAAGTGGAGGAGTGGGGAATCAAACCCGGTTCTCCCAGATAAGAGTCCGCACACCTAACCACTACACCAGAACCAAGGGGTTGAAATTAAATCAGAAGAGTTTCCGGCTCAACATGAGGAAGAACTTGGGATATGAATTCAAGAAAGCTGCAGAGACTTTTCTGTTGGGATTACAAATGGAAACATTTCCAAAAGAAGATGGAACTATAATTTGGTACTTGCTTTCAGCTGCTAGGACATTGTATACACAGTTATGGAAGCAAGAAAAAATACCAGAGAAATGGGACTGGAATGTAAAAGTTATGACATGGAGTGAGATGGACAAATTAAGAAGAACTTTAAGATTTAGAAGATTTTAAAAGGGAGTGGAAAAAATTTAGAAGTTATGTAGAAGATAAGTGGAAAGTAAAAGGACATTGGACAATTTTTAATAATGATTAAATTTTAGAAGAAAGAAGAATATTAATTTTAGTTCTTAGGAATTAAGGGTACCTTTTAATGTTCGTATTTTGAGTAAATAACACTGGCGGGGGTCAAGTAACGGGGGGAGGGGTGATTAGAAAGAAGCATATGGGATAGATGAAAAGAAGTTATTAATGGAAATTGTTACCATATGTTATCAATAAAAATGGTTTAAATATAAAATAAAAAAACATTAGGAAGAACTTCCTGACCGTTAGAGCGATTCCTCAGTGGAACAGGCTTCCTCGGGAGGTGGTGGGCTCTCCTTCCTTGGAGATTTTAAAACAGAGGCTGGATGGCCATCTGACAGCAATGAAGATCCCGTGAATTTAAGGGGAGGGGTTTGTGAGTTTAGAGTCGTTCCTCAGTGGAATGGGCTCCCTCGGGAGGTGGTGGGCTCTCCTTCCTTGGAGGTTTCTAAACCGAGGCTAGATGGCCATCTGACAGCAATGAGGATCCTGTGAATATAGGGGGAGGCGTTTGTGAGTTTCCTGCATTGTGCAGGGGGTTGGACTAGATGACCCTGGAGGTCCCTTCCAACTCTAGGATTCTATGATTCTCTTCAGAGAGCACTGGAGGAGGATTCTCCCCCTTCCTTCTGGTTCTAGAAGGGAGTCCAATTCGCCGCCCCCCCCCCCCCCATGGCACCCTAGGTCAGCGGTCCCCAACCTTTTTGGCACCAGGAACCGGTTATGTGGAAGACAATTTTTCCATGGACCAGCAGGGTGGGGAGTGGGCAATGGTTTTGGGATGATACAATTCCCACCCCGCTGGTCCATGGAAAAATTGTCTTCCACATAACCGGTTCCTGGTGCCAAAAAGGTTGGGGACCGTGTTGGTTACGTGCGCAGACTCTTCTCTGGGAGAACTGGGTTGGATTCCCCACTCCTCTACTTGCAGCTGCTGGAATGGCCTTGGGTCAGCCATAGCTCTCGCAGAGTTGTGCTTGAAAGGGCAGCTTCTGGGAGAGTTCTCTCAGCCCCACCCACCTCACAGGGTGTCTGTTGTGGGGGAGGAAGATAAAGGAGATTGTGAGCCGGTCCGAGTCTCTGATTCAGAGAGAAGGGTGGGAGAGCTCTCGCACCCCCACCTATCTCACAGGGTTTGATTCTCCACTCCTCCACTTGCACCTGCTGGAATGGCCTCGGGCTAGCCATAGCTCTTGCAGAGTTGTGCTTGAAAGGGCAGCTTCTGGGAGAGTTCTCTCAGCCCCACCCACCTCACAGGGTGTCTGTTGTGGGGGAGGAAGATAAAGGAGATTGTGAGCCGCTCCGAGTCTCTGATTCAGAGAGAAGAGTGGGGTATAAATCTGCATTCTTCTTCTTAGCAGTGCCCAGTCGCTTTCGGGTTGAAAGCAGCCGAGTGGCGCCTTTCCATTGCACTGATGAGTCATCACCATCACATCATCACATTTTATTTGCATCCCGCCCTCCCGGCCGAAGCAGGCTCAGGGCGGCTAACAACAAGAATTCAATACACACATTGTATAATATAACATTTTAACTACAATTAATTAAAATCCATTAAAATTCTAAAAACAATAACATTAATATTTTTGTGCTATTACCCGGATGGCAAGTTTTGCTTAGCAGTTCTACTCAGTGAAGGCCATTCGGAACAAGGTGGTCCTGCAGGCCCTGCGGAACTGTTTAAAGTCCCGCAGGGCCCGCATCTCTTCTGGAAGCTGATTCCACAGCTGTGGAGCCATGACAGAGAAAGCCCGAGAACGGGTACTCTGGAGTTTTGCCTCTTTTGGCCCGGGGATAGTCAGCAGGTTCTTCCCTGCTGACCTCAGTGCTCTCTGGGGTTCGTGCGGGGAGAGACGGTCCCTAAGGTAGGCAGGTTCTCGGCCATATAGGGCTTCAAAGGTAATGACCAGCACTTTGTAACGAATCCGGTATATGAGTGCAATGGGAAGGCTCCTCTCGGCCATAAGAACATAAGAGAAGCCATGTTGGATCAGGCCAATGGCCCATCAAGTCCAACACTGTGTCACACAGAGGCCAAAAAACCCAAGTGCCATCAAGAGGTCCACCAGTGGGGCCAGGACACTAGAAGCCCTCCCACTGTGCCCCCCCCAAGCACCAAGAATACAGAGCATCACTGCCCCAGACATAAGAACATAAGAGAAGCCATGTTGGATCAGGCCAGTGGCCCCTCCAGTCCAACACTCTGTGTCACATAAGAACATAAGAGAAGCCATGTTGGATCAGCCCAATGGCCCATCCAGTCCAACACTCTGTGTCACATAAGAACATAAGAGAAGCCCTGTTGGATCAGGCCAGTGGCCCATCCAGTCCAACACTCTGTGTCACAGAAGAACATAAGACAAGCCCTGTTGGATCAGGCCAATGGCCCATCCAGTCCAACACTCTGTGTCACAGAAGAACATAAGAGAAGCCCTGTTGGATCAGGCCAATGGCCCATCCAGTCCAGCACTCTGTGTCACATAAGAACATAAGAGAAGCCCTGTTGGATCAGCCAGTGGCCCATCCAGTCCAACACTCTGTGTCACATAAGAACATAAGAGAAGCCATCTTGGATCAGGCCAATGGCCCATCCAGTCCAACACTCTGTGTCACAAAGTGGTCTAATAAACAGAGTGCCGTGAGACAGTCCACCAGTGGGACCTGGACACTGAAAGTCCTCACACTGTGCCCCACCCCCAAGCACCAAGAATACAGAGCATCATAAGATCATAAGAGAAGCCATGCTGGATCACGCCAGTGGCCCATCCAGTCCAACACTCTGTGTCACACAGTGGTCAAACCCACCCCCCCCTCCCAAAAAAAACCCCAGGTGTCATCAGGAGGTCCGCCAGTGGGGCCAGGACACTCAAAGACCTCCCACTGTGCCCCCCCCCCAAGCACCAAGAATATAGAGCATCACTTGCCTCAGACAGAGAGTTCCAACAATATGCAGTGGCTAATAGCCACTGATGGACCTCTGCTCCGTATGCTTATCCAACCCCCTCTTGAAGCTTTCATCAGTTCTCCAGGAGCTCTCAATTGCAGAGATCAGTTCCCCTAGAGAACATGGCTGCTCTGGGAGATTCCCGGAGATCTCCCATAATACCCTGCTGAGGTCCCTCCCCTCCCCAGGCTCCACCCATACATCCCAGGAAGTTCCTGTGTTGCTTAGCCTTCATGCACACTCAGCTCCCCTTGTCTCCCTGCCTCTCCAGGCACCCTAGCTGTGAACATGGAGGAGACCCTCATAAACCATCTCTTCGTGGAGAGAGGCTACAACAAGGACCTGAGGCCGGTGGCTTCCAAAGACGAGACCCTCACCGTTTATTTGGCGCTGACCCTCTCCAATCTGGTTTCCTTGGTGAGTTCTTCCACAGGCCTGAAGGGGAGGCACCCACTGGTCCCAAACAAGAGATAACAACTGTAAGGGGGGGGGGGGGGGCTGGAGACCTTGCGGAATTAGAACTGATCTCCAGACATAGGAACTTAAGAGAAGCCATGTTGGATCAGGCCAGTGGCCCATCCAGTCCAACACTCTGTGTCACATAAGAACATAGGAGAAGCCATGTTGGATCAGGCCAATGGCCATCCAGTCCAACACTCTGTGTTACCCAGTGGCCAAAACCCAGGTGCCCTAAGGAGGTCCACCAGTAGGGCCAGAACTCCAAGAGCCCTCCCACTGTGCCCTGCCCCAAGCAGCAAGAATACAGAGCATCAGTGCCCGAGACATAGGAACATAAGTGAAGCCATGTTGGATCAGGCTAGTGGCCCATCAGGTCTAATTACACAGTGTCCAAAACCCAGGTGCCATCAGGAGGTCCACCATATGGGGGAGAACTCCAGAAGCCCTCCCACTCATGCCCCACAAGCACCAAGAAAGCAGAGCATCACTGCCGCAGACATAAGAACATAAGAGAACCATGTTTGACCAAGCCACTAGCCCATCCAGTCCAAAACTCTGTGTCACACAGTGGCCAAAACCCAGGTTCCATCAGGAGGTCCACCATACGGGGGAGAACTCCAGAAGCCCTCCCACTCTGCCCCACAAGCACCAAGAAAGCAGAACATCACTGCCCCAGACATAAGAACATAAGAGAAGCCATGTTGGATCAGGCTAATGGCCCAGCCAGTCCAACACTCTGTTTCACACAGTGGCCAAAAAACCCAAGTGCCATCAGGAGGTCCATCAGTGGGGCCAGAACTCCAGGAGCCCTCCCACTGCCGCCCCCACCACAAGCAGCAAGAATACAAAGCATCACTGCCCCAGACATAGGAACATAAAAGCAGCCACGGCCTAATGAAGTGTGCTTCTAGCACACGAAACCTTACGTTCTGAATAAAGCTCTGTTGGTCTTAAAAGGCGCAACTTGACTCCTACTTTGTTCTACTGATTCAGACCAACACGACTGCCCACTAAAAACTGTGAGAGTCTCTGGAAGTATAGATAACAGTGGTTGGTCTTGGAACAACTCTCTGTCTAGTTCCCAGGGTTGAAAGGTGACCTGGTGGGTTGCAGACATAACAGGCTGAAGAATAAAAGCAGACAGATAACAGCCAAGCAGGACTCAGGGGTTACCATAGGTTACATACAGGCACCAATCTCATCTCATTATAATCACAGCAATAGGCACTCTTGACAACAGGGGTGGCCAACGGTAGCTCTCCAGATGTTTTTTTGCCTACAGCTTCCATCAGCCCCACTTAGCATGGCTGATGGTTGGGGCTGATTGGAGTTGTAGGCAAAAAACATCTGGAGAGCTACCGTTGGCCACCCCTTAACTAGACCATTGGACCTACAGGAATCGGTAGACAATCCTAAGCTGCGAGGTGATAGGATCACCATCTTCAGGTACTTGAAGGGCTGTCATATACAGGATGGGGTGGAATTGTTTTCTGTTCCCCAGAAGGTCAGACCAGAACCAATGGGTTGAAATTAAATAAAAGAGTTTCTGGCTCAACATTAGAAGGAACTTCCTGACCGTTAGAGCGGTTCCTCTGTGGAACAGGCTTCCTCAGGAGGTGGTGGGCTCTCCTTCCTTGGAGGTTTTGAAACAGAGGCTAGATGGCCATCTGACAGCAATGAGGATCCTGTGAATTTAGGGGGAGGTACTTGTGAGTTTCCTGCATTGTGCAGGGGGTTGGACTCGATGACCCTGGAGGTCCCTTCCAACTCTAGGATTCCATTCCATTCCTTTATTCCTTCCTTTCTTCAAGGTGGACTCTCCTTCCTTGGAGGTTATTAAAGAGGTTAGATGGCCATCTGACAGCAATTAGGATCCTGTGAATTTAGGGGGAGGTGTTTGTGAGTTTCCTGCATTGTGCAGGGGGTTGGACTCGATGACCCTGGAGGTCCCTTCCAACTCTAGGATTCTATGACTTCCAGGCTACCTAAAAACTTGCGTCCTGATTCCTGTGTCGCAAGCTGCTGTTAAAGGCAGAAGAGGAGGCTCTGCTGTAATTCCACTGAAACCCTAGTTTGCATTGGTATTTTCCCCAGGGGGGCTGATCAGTTATAAATGCGGGAGATCTCCAGGCCCCACCTGGAGGCTGGCAACCCTGTGAGTATGGTGCCGATGGATCGCTCATCTTTCCCATCCCAAGCATTCCCCGCACTTGTTTCTGAAATCCTGGTTTTAATCAGCCTCCCTTCTATTCTGTTTTGCAGAAAGAGGCGGATGAAACACTCACCACCAGTGTATGGATTGAGCATGTAAGTAGAAGCATTTGCAATTGCTCATAGGCAATTCAGCTGCGACAGTGCCACGACCCTGCGACACAAAATCCCTGTTTTCACCTCTTAACTTTTGAGGAAAGAAGCGAAATGGCCTTACCTTTCTTTTGGGAATGGAAGGGCTCATTTTGATGTAGCCAATCCTCCAAGAGCTTACAGGGCTCTTCTTACAGGGCCTACTGTAAGCTCCAGGAGGATTGGCTACATCACAGAGGTGTGGCCTAATATGCAAAGGAGCTTCTGCTAGAATTCCACCCCTGGGCCACACACCCTTGATGTAGACAATCCTCCAAGAGCTTACAGGGCTCTTCTTAACAGGGCCTACTGTAAGCTCCAGGAGGATTGGCTACATCAGAGAGGTGTGGCCTAATATGCAAAGGAGCTTCTGCTAGAATTCCACCCCTGGGCCACACACCCTTGATGTAGCCAATCCTCCAAGAGCTTACAGGGCTCTTCTTACAGGGCCTACTGTAAGCTCTTGGAGGATTGGCTACAGCAGAGGGGTGTGGCCTAATATGCAAAGAAGCTCCTGCTAGAAAATTAGCCCTTTGCTGGTGCTGTCCTCATATAAGGCAGAAAGAAGACGTTAAGAAACGACAGCCGTTATATCGACAGTGTGCCGTTTAATTTCAAGCAAGACACTCCATAAAGAACAAGAGCGTCGTTAAAGAATAACAAAACCTGCGGCAGGGTATGAGCTTGCATGAGTCACCGCTCGCTTCAGATACAGCTGGCACGTGAATCCATCCGTCCTTACATCTTGGAGAATGCAATTATTCCAGATGCCAATTTCAGATGCCAATAGCAGCTAATATGACAACAGCAGGCATGATAGGGTTAGGTGCAGTATGCAGAGGGGTAGAAGGCGTTCAGAAAGCAGCATTGGTGATGAGACAGGAAACCTAGGTCTCAATTCAGTCCAGGAGGATGCGCCGTGTTGAGCTTCATTATCAGCTGCAACTCGGCAGACTCTAATCTACCTTTGAAATCCCCTTCCAAGAGAACTGCTGCTCTTAGGTCAGCAATGTCAAGACCCCGGCAGTTCAATGATCAGACAGCTGTTTATTGATACATGACAGATCAGAGCAAGACGGTCCTTGTGAAAACTGGCTTTGGCGGGCTTTTGCCCTTTTCTTAAAGCCCTGGTCTGAACCATTACACATTCAAAGAAATGGTGGAAGCACGCCAAGCGGGAAGCAAGCAGTCCCTCCCTCCAAAACTCTTCCCAGGCCTCTTGCAGGTGGGCACATTATCAGGCAAGAGCGACCTTGGTAAGAGCGACCTTGAAACTAGGCAGAAAGGAATGTTTCGACTGTTACACAGCAATAGCAGCGAAGCGCAGACACTGGAAAGCAAAAGTGCCTCGAGATAATGACAAGAGCCTTCTTGACAAGCGACTACATGTCCTGGAAGGTTAAAATGTTCCCCCACTGTTTTTTTTTTTTTCTTTTCAAAATCCTGGACTGAATCGAGATCTAGGTTTTCTGTCTCTTTACCAATGCTGATTTCTCCATGCCTACTACCCATCTGCCTATCACACCTAATCCAATCATACCTGCTGTTGTCATTCACCTGCTGCTGTCATTTGTCTTCCATTGTCATTCAGCATCTGAAATTGTTCCATTTTCTAATAAACAGGACAGATGGACTCACCTTCCGTCTGTATCTGAAGAAGTCACAAAAGGTTCTCCTGCCGCAAATTTTGTTAGTCTTTAGGTGCTCCTGGACTCTTGCTCTTCACATGAAGTGATGGTATCGCTTTACTCTGCTCTGGTAAGACCTCACCTGGAGTATTGGGCACCACATTTTAAGAAGGATATAGACAAGCTGGGATGGGTCCAGAGGAGGGCGATGAAGATGGCGAGGGGTCTGGAGACCGAGTCCTGTGAGGAAAGGCTGAAGGAGCTGGGGATGTTTAGCCTGGAGAAAAGGCGACTGAGAGGTGATAGGATCACCATCTTCAAGTCCTTGAAGGGTTGTCATCTAGAGGGGTCTGGAGACCAAGTCCTATGAAGAAAGGTTGAAGGGGCTGGGGATGTTTAGCCTGGAGAGGAGATGGCTGAGAAGTGATATGATCACCATCTTCAAGTACTTGAAGGGCTGTCCTATAGAGGATGGGGTGGAATTGTTTTCTGTGGCCCCAGAAGGTGGAACCAGAACCAATGGATTGAAATTAAATCAAAAGACTTCTGGCTCAACATTAGGAAGAACTTCCTGACTGTTAGAGCGGTTCCTCAGTGGAACAGGCTTCCTCGGAAGGTGGTGGGCTCTTCCTTGGAGGTTCTTAAAGAGAGGCTAGATGGCCATCTGACAGCAATGAAGATCCTGTAAATTTAGGTGAATTTCCTGCATTGTGCAAGGGGTTGGATTAGATGACCATGGAGGTCCCTTCCAGCTCTAGGATTCTATGATTCCTGACCGTCAGAGCGGTTCCTCGATGGAACAGGCTTCCTCGGAAGGTGGTGGGCTCTTCCTTGGAGGTTCTTAAAGAGAGGCTAGATGGCCATCTGACAGCAATGAAGATCCTGTGAATTTAGGTGAGTTTCCTGCATTGTGCAAGGGGTTGGATTAGATGACCCTGGAGGACCCTTCCAGCTCTATGATTCTTTTCTACTGTTACAGACAGACTACCATGGCTACTTATATGGATCTGTCTCCAACGTGGGGTGATGGTTAGAGTGATAATCTCCAGGTGCCAGGTTGCCCTGATGCTTAGCATTTGCAGCAATGATTTCATTGTGAGGTTTTTATAACGATGGCAGCCAGGCTTACCTCTGTATTTATTTACATCTTATGCTTCCGTCATATACTCATATATCTTGAGTAAAATTATGAGAATCTGTAAAGGGCCTTAGTCATCAGTTTTTCTGTAGCAGTGGTGATAAAATACTACGAAAATACAAACCCCAGAAGGCTGAACAAAGAGTCTGGTTCCTAAATTTCAGGGCTGGCTCCTACAGCTAAAGAAAATTCGTCAAGGCCTGAGTAAAGAGTATCAGACTAGGAGCTGAGAGACCCAGGTTCGAACGGCGACACTGCCGCAAAAACTGGGTGGCTGTGAGCCAGTCACTCTCTGTAGCTCAACTTACCCTGCCTCACTGGCGGTCATGAGGATAAAATGGACGCAGGAGAGTTCATTGAAGGAAGGGAAGGATAAAGGTGTACTAGAGAGAGAGAGATGGCAGATTACAGAAAATCCAGACGGCGTCTTTTTGACTATCCCCAGGGATGGAATGACTACAGGCTGCAGTGGAACAAGACAGAATATGGAGGCATTGATCTCCTCCGCCTGCCGGCAGACATGTTGTGGCTCCCCGAAATTGTCCTAGAGAACAAGTGAGTACCAACTGAAGCCATTTCCTAGAGCTGCCGAGTTTTCTTTTGCGGAGCCCTGCTCCTTTGTCTTTAAAGCGCTGGATCTAGAGACTGTAGCTTCTCATTGGAGGCCAGGCTGCTCCATATGAGTAACAGGCCCCCAGGGAACTTTGCGGTTAAGTTAGAGTTCTACTTTGATCTGCGTCTATAAGAAGATTCTCTATGCTGAACTAGGCCTTGTAAGCAGAAGATTCTCTGGGCTGAACTAGGTCCTATGAAGCCAAAATTCCCCAGGCCAAACTAGGCCTTGTAAGGAAAAGATACTTCGGGATGAACTAAGTCATATAAAGACAAGATTCTCTGGGCTGAACTAGGTCACATAAGGCCAAGATTTTCTGTGCTGAACTAGGCCGTATAAGGCTAAGATTCTCTGGGCTGAACTAGGCCGTATAAGGCCAAGTTTCTCTGGGCTGAACTACATCATATAAGGCCAAGATTCTCTGGGCCGAACTAGGCCAAGATTCTCCGTTCTGAACTAGATGTATAAGGCCAAGATTCTCTGGGCTGAACTAGGTCATATACAGCCAAGATTCTCTGGGCTGAACTAGGCTGTATAAGGCAAAAATTCTCTGGGCTGAACTAGATCATATAAGGCCAAGAGTCTCTGGGCCGAACTAGGCCGCATAAGGCCAAGATTCTCTGTGCTGAACTAGACTGTATAAGGCCAAGATTCTCTGGGCTGAACTAGGCCGTATAAGGCCAAGATTCTCTGGCTGAACTAAGCTCTCTCCTTGGCAATGTGGCATTGTCTCCCTCTACAGCAACGATGGTGAATTCCAAATTACCTACAGTTGCAACATTCTGCTCTATGACAGCGGCTACGTGTACTGGCTCCCGCCTGCCATCTTCCGAAGCGCCTGCCCCATCAACGTCAACTTCTTTCCCTTCGATTGGCAGAATTGCACCTTGAAGTTCAAGTGAGGAATGGCCAGCTGTTCTGTTTTACGTCTTGTTTTGGGGGGGGGCATCTTTGCTCACATGGAGGCCATAGGAGGGTGCTTTCACTGGAATTTTTTGCGTTCCTGTGTTGTCCATTCCTGATGCTTCAGGGTTTTTTCTATCTCCTGTTCCACATGTGTTTTTGCCCTCTAGTGGTCAATTTGATATTACATCACCAGCATGTCTCCCTGCAAATTTAAATTGCAGGGTTTTATGCTGAATAAGAGTCCCATGGCACAGAGTGGTAAAGCTGCAGTACTGCAGTCCAAGCTCTCTGCTCATGACCTGAGTTCGATCCCAGTGGAAGCTGGGTTCAGGTTGCTGGCTCCAGGTTGACTCAGCCTTCCAGCCTTCTGAGGTTGGTAAAATGAGCACCCAGTGTAGATGAACTGGGGAAAGTGTAGATGACTGGGGAAGGCAATTGCAAACCACCCCGTAAAAGTCTGCCGTGAAAACGTCATGATGCGATGTCACTCCAGAGTTGGAAACGACTGATGCTTGCACAGGGGACTACCTTGACCTTTTTATGCCAGACATAAAGCAATGTAATACTGAATCAACCACTAGAAGAAGCAAAACATGCACGGATTGGGGGGAGGACCCAAACAAGAAGAAGACGATGAAGAAGATATTGAATTTATGTCCCGCCCTCCACTCTGAAGAGTCTCAGAGCGGCTCACAATCTCCTTTACCTTCCTCCCCCACAACAGACACCCTGTGAGGTAGATGAAGATATTGGATTTATATCCCGCCCTCCACTCCGAAGAGTCTCAGAGCGGCTCACAATCTCCTTTATCTTCCTCCCCCACAACAGACACCCTGTGAGGTGGGTGGGGCTGGAGAGGGCTCTCACAGCAGCTGCCCTTTCAAGGACAACCTCTGCCAGAGCTATGGCTGACCTAAGGCCATTCCAGCAGGTGCAAGTGGAGGAGTGGGGAATCAAACCCGGTTCTCCC
Organism: Heteronotia binoei; assembly: GCF_032191835.1. Taxonomy (NCBI): domain Eukaryota; kingdom Metazoa; phylum Chordata; class Lepidosauria; order Squamata; family Gekkonidae; genus Heteronotia; species Heteronotia binoei. The sequence continues at coordinate 139,115,911 of NC_083228.1, read as the reverse complement.
AGATAAGAGTCTGCGCACTTCACCACTACACCAAACTGCCTCTCAGGAGACAGACACCCTGTGAGGTGGGTGGGGCTGGAGAGGGCTCTCACAGCAGCTGCCCTTTCAAGGACAACCTCTGCCAGAGCTCTGGCTGACCCAAGGCCATTCTAGCAGGTGCAAGTGGAGGAGTGGGGAATCAAACCCGATTCTCCCACATAAGAGTCCACACACTTAACCACTACCCCAAACTGGCTCTCCGTTGAGGAAAAGAAAATGCAGTAAAGCCCACACAGGGTGGGGCGGGGGGGGGGAACCAGTTGCAAAGTGCACTAAGGTATAAAATCAAAACACTAAAGAATATTTAATGAAACCAGCGATGCACAATCAAACGGTTATGATTATGTCTCCCTGGTTGCATTAAATATTGGGTGTTTTGATTTTTATACCTTTGTGGTTCATGTATTATTCACGGAACGCCCTTTGCTGGAAGTGGAATCGAAACAGGAGTAAGCAAGTCGACTTCCTGTACATCGGGACTCCGTTGCCAGAATGGTGGGATTTGGGGAATGGAACTTTGGGGATTGTTTTTCAGTCTTCGACGGATGTTTCAGTCTTCAAATGAATTTATATTGCATGTCGGATGTAATACATTAGTCATCCGGCCACTATAACTTTTGTTGTGTATTTATACCTATCTGGGGATTGGAACCCTAGCAGGTACTCACCTGATTGCTCTCTTCCTTTCCCCAGCTCGCTGATGTACAATGCCAAAGAGATCTCTATGGAGCTCATGACGAAAGAGGATGAGAAGACCAAACAATATTACGTGGTGGAATGGATCATCATAGACCCCGAAGGCTTCACTGGTACTCCTTCCCACAGCATGGAATTCAGGCGAGGGGAAATGCATTGCGGGTGGGATCACAATGTGGCCGGTGTTCCCTCTCAGCTGAGTTAGCGTGAGTTAGCTCACATACTTTTTAACGTCCAGCTCACACCTTTTTGTCTTAGCTCAGGAAAAAGCCCCAGAGCACAATCATTTACGCCGGGGTGGCCAACGGTAGCTCTCCAGATGTCGAAGAGCCAGTTTGGTGTAGTGGTTAAGTGTGCAGACTCTTATCTGGGAGAACCGGGTTTGATTCTCCACTCCTCCACTTGCAGCTGCTGGAATGGCCTTGGGTCAGCCATCGCTCTGGCAGAGGTTGTCCTTGAAAGGGCAGCTGCTGTCAGTGCACTCTCAGCCCCACCCACCTCACAGGGTGTCTGTTGTGGGGGAGGAAGGTAAAGGAGATTGTGAGCCACTCTGAGACTCTTCGGAGTGGAGGGCGGGATATAAATCCAATACCTTCATCTACCTCACAGGGTGTCTGTTGTGGGGGAGGGAGGGAAAGGAGATTGTGAGCCGCTCTGAGACTCTTCGGAGTGGAGGGCGGGATATAAATCCAATATCTTCATCTACCTCACAGGGTGTCTGTTGTGGGGGAGGAAGGTAAAGGAGATTGTGAGCTGCCCTGAGACTCTTCGGAGTGGAGGGCAGGATATAAATCCAATATCTTCATCTACCTCACAGGGTGTCTGTTGCAGGGGAGGAAGGGAAAGGAGATTGTGAGCCGCTCTGAGACTCTTCGGAGTGGAGGGCGGGATATAAATCCAATATCTTCTTCTATCTTCAATCTTTTTTGCCTCCAACTCCCATCAGCCCCAGCCAGCATGGCCATGCTGGCTGGGGCTGATTGGAGTTGTAAGCAAAAAAACATCTGGAGAGCTACTGTTGGCCACCCCTGATTTAAGCAGTAGCTCACAACCATAATGCCAGTAGCTCACAAACTAGAATTTTTGCTCACAAGACTCCACAGATTACAGCAGGGGTCCCCAACTCCCGGAGCCATGGACCGGTATCGGTCCGTGGCCTGTTAGCAACGGGGCCATGAGTTGTAAAATTATTTCATTAGATATTACAATGTAACAATAGAAATAAAGTGCACAATTGTATAATCCTGACACCATCACCCTCCCCCGGTCCCATGGAAAAATTGTCTTCCACGAAACTGGTCCCTGGTGCCAACGAAGTTGGGGACCGCTGGCTTAGAGGGAACATGGATTGTGGCTCCTGGTTGTGGGAGGTAGGGTTGCTAACTCTGGCTTCTCTGTGGACGTTCCATGGTAGAGGTCACGAGCAGATTTTGCAAGCCCACGAGGGTTAGAAACAAGAATATTAAAGAGAAAAACTGTGATTCCATGGAACAGAATTTATAGGACCTTGGGGCTCCAGAAGAAACTGTGGGATGTCCACAGAACCTATGGCTGCCAGCTACAGACTGGGAGATTTGGGAGTCAAGCGTCGGGGGGGGGGGGGGGGGACGACATCAGCACGGTATAATGTTGTCGAGTCCACCCTCCAAAGCAGGGGGGGGGGCAAACTTGCCTAATATAAGAGCCACAGAGAATAAACACCACGTTTGAGGGAAGGAAGGAAGGAAGGAAGGAAGGAAGGAAGGAAGGAAGGAAGGAAGGAAGGAAGGAAGGAAGGAAGGAAGGAAGGAAGGAAGGAAGGAAGGAAGGAAGGAAGGAAGGAAGGAAGGAAGGAAGGAAAATGGGGAGGGAGAGGTGTAAAAAAGCAACTTTAACTTTAAATGCATTTTCCAGCTGATTTGGCTTGGAGAAGTGATCTAAAGAGAGAAATGCCATCTTGAAGCCGGCCGATGGGGACAGTGAGGGCTCCGAGAGCCACACAATGTGTGTGAGAGAGCCACATGTGACTCCTGAACCAGTTTGGCCACCTCTACTCCAAAGAAGAAGAAGAAGACATTAGATTTATATCCCACCCTCCACTCACAATCTTAGAGCGGCTCACAATCTCCTTTACCTTCCTCCCCCACAACAGACACCCTGTGAGGTGGGTGGGGCGGAGAGAGCTCTCCCAGAAGCTGCCCTTTCAAAGACAACCTCTGCAAGAGCTATGGCTGACCCAAGGCCATTCCAAGCAGGTGCAAGTGGGGGAGTGGGGAATCAAACCCTGTGAGGTGGGTGGGGCTGAGAGAGCTCTCCCAGAAGCTGCCCTTTCAAGGACAACCTCTGCAAGAGCTATGGCTAACCCAAGGCCATTCCAAGCAGGTGCAAGTGGGGGAGTGGGGAATCAAACCCTGTGAGGTGGGTGGGGCTGAGAGAGCTCTCCCAGAAGCTGCCCTTTCAAGGACAACCTCTGCAAGAGCTATGGCTAACCCAAGGCCATTCCAAGCAGGTGCAAGTGGGGGAGTGGGGAATCAAACCCTGTGAGGTGGGTGGGGCTGGAGAGGGCTCTCACAGCAGCTGCCCTTTCAAGGACAACCTCTGCCAGAGCTATGGCTGACCCAAAGCCATTCCAGCAGCTGCAAGTGGAGGAGTGGGGGAATCAAACCCGCTTCTCCCAGATAAGAGTCCGCACGCTTAACCACTACACCAAACTGGCTCTCCACTGTCTTCAGGGGAACTGATCTCTGTAGTCTGAAGAACAGTTGTCATCCCAAGAGATCTCCAGGCTCCCCCTGGCTGGCAACCCTATATTTTGCCAATTGGGTTGGGAAATTCCAGGAGACTTTGGGGACAGGGGTACGAGCCCAGGGAGAATGGGGAGGGAAGGGACTTCAGCAGGGTATGGTGACATAAAGTCCACCCTCCAAAGCATCCATTGCTTTCCAGGGAACTGCTCTCTGTTGTCTGGCGATCACTTGTAACTCCAGGAGATCCCCAGGCCTCACCTGGAGGTTGGCAACCCTAACGCAGCCCCATATATTGCAGCGGGTCAACCATAGAGCTGCGAAGACATCTCTCTCTCTTTCTTCTTTCCTTTCCAGAAAATGGCGAATGGGAGATCGTCCACCGGCCTGCCCGTAAAAACATCGACTTGAACTTCCCGCTCGAGAGCAACAAGCACCAGGACATCACCTTCTACCTCATCATCAAGCGCAAGCCTCTCTTCTACATCATCAACATCGTCACGCCCTGCATCCTCATCGCCTTCATGACCATCCTGGTCTTTTACCTGCCTGCAGACAGTGAGCAGAATCATAGAATCATAGAGTTGGAAGGGACCTCCAGGGTCATCAGCCGCCTGCACAATGCAGGAAACCCACAAACACCTCCCCCTAAATTGACAGGATCTTCAGTGCTGTCAAATGGCCATCAACCTCTGTTGAAAAACCTCCAAGGAAGGAGAGCCCACCACCTCCCAAGGAGGAAGCCTGTTCCACGGAGGAACAGCTCTAACGGTCAGGAAGTTCTTCCTCATGTTGAGCCGGAAACTCTTTTGATTTCATTTCAACCCGTTGGTTCTGGTCCTACCTTCCGGGGCCACAGAAAATAATTCCATACCATCCTCTACAGGGGTGGCTGACGGTAGCTCTCCAGATGTTTTTTGCCTACATCTCCCATTAGCCCCAGCCAGCATGGCCAATGGCTGGGGCTGATGGGAGTTGTAGGCAGAAAACATCTGGAGAGCTACCGTTGACCACCCCTGCATATGACAGCCCTTCAAGTACTTGAAGATGGTGATCATATCACCTCTCAGTCGCCTCCTCTCCAGGCTAAACATCCCGGAAGCGCCACAGCGTCCCTTCACCCTTTCTTTGCCCTTCCGAGGCAGTCAAAGACCATCTCAGGCCAAGATGACCAGGGGTGGAATTCCAGCAGAAGCTCCTTTGCATATTAGGTCACGCCCCCTGATGTAGCCAATCCTCCAAGAGTTTACAGGGCTCTTTTTTGTAAGCTCTTGGAGGATAGGCTACATCAGCGGGCGTGGCATAATATGCAAAGGAGCTCCTGCTAGAATTCTACCCCTGCAGACAACAGATTTGGGTTTTTAACAAGTTGGTTACCCGCGGCCCCAGAGGTTACCCACGGTCTCACGGCAGCCTTGAAGAATGGCTTTATGAAAAATAGAGGAGAACCCAAACGAACATGGAAGGCCACTGCAAAGGCGAGGAGGGAGAGGCCCCCCTGAGTGGAAACAGCATCAGAGGGGGAGTTATTTCCCATGTGCCCAAAATACTCCAGACTCAACTTGTTTCAAGCCTGAACATGTAGTTTGGACCCGAGGCATCCCTTCTCCCCAATTCTACCCCTCCTCGGGTTGCCAAGTCTGACTCAAGAAACATCTGGGACTTCGGGGGTGGAGCCAGGAGACTTTGGGGGTGGAGCCGGGAGCAAGGGTGCGACCAGCACAGTTGAACTCCCAAGGGGAGTTCTGCCCATCGCATTTAAAGGGACCGTGCTCCTTTTGAATGCCTTCCTTCCCCAGGAAATAATGGAGGATAGGGGCATCTTCTTTGGGGGCTCACAGAATTGGACCCCCTGGTCATTTTGTAGAAAATGAGGTGCCGGAGCTCATTAGCACAACTTATTTGCATATACCCACTAGCCTATCATCACCAGAAGGTGGTGCTAGACTATAGCAGCTCAGCATCTATCTTAAAACGCTTCGTGAATTAGAATTGTCATAATAAAACCTCACTCCCATCATACTTTTTAAATTGCTTCCTCCTGTGTGGCCACACTGGCATGATGAAGACTTCCATCTGCCTGCTTTATATGTTTAGGTTATTTTCCTTTTGGTGTGTGTAAGGGGGGGGGGGGGCAGGAAATATTAGAAAGCTTGTCAACTCTTAAGAGTTCAGCCAAATTCTCACAGGGGGTTTGAACAATGGAGCCCAGGAACAGGTATGAGGGGAGAGGTAGAGTTAAGAAAGAAAGAGCACAATAAATTTTAGAGGTTCTGGAGCTCAACTCCTGTGAGCTCCTGCCCAAAAGGAGGCCTGGGTTTGCAAAAACTTTTAGAGCAACAGTGAATATGAAAACAGTAAAGGTTGGTACAAAGAAATAAAAACATAAGAACATAAGAGAAACCATGCTGGATCAGGCCAGTGGCTCCTCCAGTCCAACACTCTGGGCGTTTTCGCACTCACCTTAATCAGCAGCGACCCCCTCTTCACCGCGCAGGATCTGCACGGATTTCGCACTAATTGCCGCGGAGCACCCGGAAGAGTCGGAAAGTCCCGGTGCTTTTGCGGCGCAAACGGAAACCGCCAAAAAACAGTTTCCGTTTGCGCCGCAAAAGCGCCGGGACTTTCCGGCTCTTCCGGGTGCTCCGCGGCAATTAGTGCGAAATCCGCGCAGATCCTGCGCAGTGAAGAGGGGCGTCGCTGCTGATTAAGGTGAGTGCGAAAATGCCCTCTGAGTCACATAAGAAAATAAGAGAAGCCGTGTTGGATCAGGCCAATGGCCCATCCAGTCCAACACTCTGTGTCACATAAGAACATAAGGGAAGCCTTGTTGGATCAGGCCAGTGGCCCATCCAGTCCAACACTCTGTGTCACATAAGAACATAAGAGAAGCATGTTGGATCAGGCTGGTGGCCCATCCAGTTCAACACTCTGTGTCACACAGTGGCCAATATAGGTGTGTGTGTGTGTGTGTATATACACACACACACACACATATACATACACACACACACACACTATATATATAGTGTATACATATACATATATATACATATACATACACACACACACTGTGGCTAATAGCCACTGATGGACCTCTGCTCTATATTTTTATCCAATCTCCTCTTAAAGCTGGCTATGCTTGTAGCCACCACCACCTCCTGTGGCAGTGGATTCCACGTCTTAATCACCCTTTGGGTGAAGAAGTACAACCTTTTAACCCGACTGCTCAGCAATTTCATCGAATGCCCGTGAGTTCTTGTATTGTGAGAAAGGGAGAAAAGTACTTCTTTCTCTCCTTTCTCCATCCCATGCATTATCTTGTAAACCTCTATCATGTCACCCTGCAGTCGACGTTTCTCCAGGCTAAAGAGTCCCAAGCGTTTCAACCTTTCTTCATAGGGAAAGTGTTCCAAACCTTGAATCATTCTAGTTGCCCTTTGCTGCACTTTTTCCAATGCTATAATACCCTTTTCCGACACAACTAACTATGCATTCCCTTCTTCTAATTTCAAACCAACTCACCCTTCCTCGGAGGACGGCTGCAACCTGCCTCCAGCTCAGCCTCTCCTGAGAAAACAACCCTGTCTGGAGCGTCGCCTTTTCATGGCTTTCATCCCGGGTTCCACCCCTCTGGGCATGTTTTCCCTCCAATACTGCTGCCCAGCCAATCAGAGGGACAGAAGGGACCCTGAAAAACGTAGGCCCTATAGCTACTCCTACACAGGCTTCCCTGGAGGCTGGAGGCCTCACTAGACCTAGGACCTGGCCTCAGTTTCAGTGGGAGCTCACAGGAGCGCAGCTCCTGAACCTTTCTGAGAGTTCCTCCTCCTCCTCCTGAGAGTTCCACTTCCTTGTCCATTGAATAGTATGTGCAGCTGCAGAACAATCCCTGAATGAGCTCCACCACCTATTTTTCTACAAAACGACCACTGCCTAGGACCATGACTCCACCTTAGGGTTGCCAGGTCCTTAGGGTTGCCAATCCCCAGGTGGGGGCAGGGGATCCCCCGGTTTGGAGACCCTCCCCCTGCTTCAGGGTCGTCAGAAAGCGGGGGGAGGGGAGGGAAATGTCTGCTGGGAACTCTGTTATTCCCTATGGAGACTTATTCCCATAGAAAATCATGGAGAATTGATCCGCGGGTATCTGGGGCTCTGGGGGGGCTGTTTTTTGAGGTAGAGGCACCAAATTTTCAGTACAGCATCTAGTGCCTCTCCCCAAAATATCCCCCAAGTTTCAAAACGATTGGACCAAGGGGTCCAATTTTATGAGCCCCAAAAGAAGGTGCCCCTATCCTTCATTATTTCCTATGGAAGGAAGGCATTGAAAAGGTGTGCCGTCCCTTTAAATGTGATGGCCAGACCTCCCTTTGGAGTTCAGTTATGCTTGTCACAGCCTTGATCTTGGCTCCACCCCAATGTCTCTTGGCTCCTCCCCCAAAGTCTCCTGGCTCCACCCTCAAACTCCCCAGATATTTCTTAAATTGGACTTGGCAACCCTACAGGTCCTACTCAAGAAATATCTGGGGACTTTGGGGGTGGAGCCAGGAGACATTGGGGTAAAACCAGGGTGTGACAAGCATAACTGAACTCTGAAGGGAGTTCTGGCCATCACATTTAAAGGGACCACACACTTGTAAATGCCTTCCCGCCACTTGGAATAATGAAAGATAGGGGCACCTTCTTTGGGCACTCACAGAATTGGACCCCCTGGTCCAATCTTTTTGAAACCTGGGGGGCGTTTTGAGGAGAGGCACTGGATGCTCTGCTGAAAATTTGGTGCCTCTACCTAAAAACAAAAGCCCTCCAGAGCCCCAGATACCCACAGATCAATTCTCCATTGTACCCTGTGGGAATCGGTTCCATGGGATATAATTTATTTTGCGAATTTATAGTCTGCCGTTTCCCAGGATGGGCTCAGGGTGGATGACAACACAATAGAACAGTTAAAATCGAACAATAAAGCAGCTAAAAATTAAACAGTTAAAACGATTAAATAAAAAATTAAATAAGGTGGCCGTCGGTGGTATGAACATAATTCACAGACTGAGAGACAGGAATCATAGGCGTCTTGGATGTCAATTATCAACAGTGTTGGCGCGGTCCCTGGGTATCAAGATGGCAGTCAGTAAAAAGAGGCCCATTAGATGGTATGAGGATGCCCGCCTGCCTCAGCCAAAAGCCTGGCAGAACAGCTCCGTTTTGCAGGCCCTCTGGAATGGTAGTCAATCCGGTAGGGCCCGAATCTCATTGGGGAGCTGATTCCACCAGGTTGGGGCCAGGGCCAAAAAGGCCCTGGCCGAGGCAAGCCGGATGTCCTTTGGGCCTGGGATAGTCAGAAGATGTCGATAGGCTGATCGTAGTGGCCTCCGGGGAGAGACGGTCCCGCAGGTATGTCCGGGGGAGGGATGGTGGCTCAGTGGTAGAGCATCTGCTTGGGAAGCAGAAGGTCCCAGGTTCAATCCCCGGCATCTCCAAAAAAGGATCCAGGCAAATCAGTGAGAAAAACCTCTGCTTGAGACCCTGGAGAGCCGCTGCCAGTCTGAGAAGACAATACTGACTTTAATGGACCTTTGAGGGATTGATTCAGTAGAAGGCGGCTTCATATGTTCATATATATGGGGAAGGCCGGTGGCTCAGTGGCAGAGCATCTGCTTGGGAAGCAGAAGGTCCCAGGTTCAATCCCCGGCATCTCCAACTAAAAAGGTCCAGGCGGTAGGTGATGGAGATGGAGGGATGGTGGCTCAGTGGCAGAGCATCTGCTTGGGAAGCAGAAGGTCCCAGGTTCAATCCCCGGCATCTCCAACTAAAAAGGTCCAGGCGGTAGGTGATGGAGATGGAGGGATGGTGGCTCAGTGGCAGAGCATCTGCTTGGGAAGCAGAAGGTCCCAGGTTCAATCCCTGGCATCTCCAACTAAAAAGGGTCCAGTCACCTCAAGACCGGACTACTGTAACGCCCTCTACATGGGGCTGCCCTTGTGCCGAACTCGGCGGCTGCAGCTGGTGCAGAACGCAGCGGCTAGGCTGTTGTTGGGGCTCCCAAGATGGGAGCACATACAGCCGGGGCTGCACGCACTAGCTGCCGGTGGTGTACCGAGTTCGTTACAAGGTGCTGGTTATTACCTTTAAAGCCCTATATGGCCGAGGACCTGTCTACTTGAGGGACCGTCTTTTCCCGCATGAACCCCAGAGAGCGCTGAGGTCAGCTGGAAAGAACCAGCTGAATATCCCTGGGCCAAGGGAGGCCAGATTGAAGACCACCCGGGATAGGGCCTTCTCCATAGCAGCTCCCCTACTGTGGAACCAACTCCCGGAGGAGGTACGGGCCCTGCGATGTTTAGACCAATTCCGCAGGGCCTGCAAGACCCACCTTTTTAAAATAGCCTTCACTTAATACTGAGCCAAGAAAGTCCTGCTGGATATGTTTTATGTTTTAGTCACTGGATTTTATGGAAGATCTTAACTATAGCACCATAATGTTAATCTTAATGTAAGTTTTAATGATTTTAAGGATGATTTTATAATTGAAATTGTAATTATTGTATACGATTTTATTATACATTGTATTTATGTGTTGTGAGCTGCCCTGAGCCTGCTCTGCGGGGAGGGCGGGATATAAATAAAAAGTATTATTATTATTAAATAGGTGTGAAAAACCTCTGCTTGAGACCCTGGAGAGCTGCTGCCAGTCTGCGTAGACAATACTGACTTTGATGGACCGAGGGTCTGATTCAGTAGAAGGCAGCTTCATATGTTCATATGTTCAAGGAAGGAAAGAAGGAAGGGAGGGAGGGACGGTGGCTCAGTGGTAGAGCATCTGCTTGGGAAGCAGAAGGTCCCAGGTTCAATCCCCGGCATCTCCAAAAAAGGGTCCAGGCAAATAGGTGTGAAAAACCTCAGCTTGAGACCCTGGAAAGCAGGGGAGGGATGGTGGCTCAGTGGTAGAGCATCTGCTTGGGAAGCAGAAGGTCTCAGGTTCAATCCCCGGCATCTCCAACTCAAAAGGGTCCAGGCAAGTAGGCATGAAAAACCTCAGCTTGAGACCCTGGAGAGCCGCTGCCAGTCTGCGTAGACAATACTGACTTTGCTGGACCGAGGGTCTGATTCAGTAGAAGGCAGCTTCATGTGTTCATGTGTCCCAGGCCACGTAAGGCTTTAAAAGTCAATACTGGAGTGCCCAGCAGACATTTCCCTCCCTCCTTCCACTTTCTGATGACCCTGAAGCAGAGGAAGGTCCTCCAAACCAGGGGATCTCCTGCCCCCAACTGAGGACTGGCAAGCCTACACCACCATAAATGGGTAACCAGCCCAACTGGTCAAATAGCATGACTGGTAGAGTCTGTGGGCGACCTCATTGCCAACCTGTGTTCCTGTCCTTTTGTGCCTTCCAGGTGGAGAGAAAGTCACGCTGGCCATCTCTGTGCTGCTGGCACAGTCCGTCTTCCTGCTGCTGATCTCCCAGCGCCTGCCGGCCACCTCCCTGGCCATCCCGCTCATCGGCAAGTGAGTGTCCCTCTGTCTGGCCTTGGTAGGGTTGCCAAGTCCAATTTAAGAAATACCTGGGGAGTTTGGGGGTGGAGCCAGGAGACTTTGGGGGTGGAGCCAGGAGACGTTGGGGTGGAGCCAAGATCAAGGCTGTGACAAGCATCATTGAACTCCAAAGGGAGTTCTGGCCATCACATTTAAAGGGACGGCGCAGTTTTTCAATGCCTTCCTTCCATAGGAAATAATGAAGGATAGGGGCACCTTCCTTTGGGGCTCATAGAATTGGACCCCCTGGTCCAATCGTTTTGAAACTTGGGGGATATTTTGGGAAGAGGCACTAGATGCTGTACTGAAAATTTGGTGCCTCTACCTCAAAAAACAGCCTCCCACAGAGCCCCAGATACCCGCGGATCAATTCTCCATTATTTTCTATGGGAGTAAATCTCCATAGGGAATAATAGAGTTCCCAGCAGACATTTCCCTCCCCCCCCCCCGCTGCTTTCTGATGACCCTGAAGCGGGGGGGAGGGTCACCAAACCGGGGGATCCCCTGCCCCCACCTGGGGATTGGCAACCCTAGGCCTTCGGCAGCCAGCTCCAAGCCTCAGGGCTGGCAGGAAATGAGAGCAGGGGTTGCCAGGTCTGTGGTGGGAAATACCGGAAGACTTTGGGGGTGGAGCCAGGAGAGGGCGGGGCTTGGGGAGGGGAGGGGCCTCAGCAGGGTCCAATGCCCCAGATTCCACCCTTCCAAGCGGCCATTTTCTCCAGGGGAGCTGATCTCTGTCAGCTGGAGATCTGTTGTCAAAAAGGGGGATCTCCAGGCCCTACCCGGAGGCTAAGCAACCAAAGTGGAACACAGATAAGGGTGGCAGAGATACAAAGCTAACGCTTCCGTGTATAAATTAGTCTCAATTGCGCTTCTGAAAGCGAACACAAACAAATGACACAACACCATAACTGGCCTTATCAAAATATATTTAATAGCAAACAAAACATCAACAGAAGAGCCAAACGCCTAATGATGTATATAGATATATATAGATATATATATTGAAAAGTCCACAGAAGCAATTTCCTTTTTCTTAAGTCAATTTCATAGAAGGTGGAGGTTCAGTCGCCTGCGAAGCAAAGTGAACGGGCCACCTTAAGAACGCCAAGGGGAACGGGCGAACATTGGCTGGTCAATGTAGATTCTTAGATGTGCAGAAAGTTTCTTTTTTTAGAAATGGAACTGTAAAAAACTGAAGCTGCCAACCTAGTGAGAAGTGCCTTCTCATTACTGGAGCTGCCCTGCATAACCGCAGATGGAAGGGCAGAACATCTAGCTAGAGCAAGCACCCTTCTAAAATTTCTTCCTTCCAATGAAGTCAGATATGATGCCGGCTCCCCGGCGCTTCGGGCTGCTTCCCCCATGAGCCCTGAGAAGGACCAGCCCTTGGGCGCTTAGCACCCTTAGCGGACTCGGGCCCCCGCACCCCACCACACAAACTGGTTGGCCACTGTGTGAGTCAGGAGACTAGACTGGATGGACCGCTGGTCTGATCCAGCAGGGCTCGCCTGATATTCTGATGAAGGCCTCGGCTTCTGTGCCCTGTTGTTGGTTCTCCAGAGGAACTGGATGGCCAGTGTGTGAGACAGGATGCTGGACTAGGTGGACCAATGGCCTGATCCTGCAGGGCTCTTCTGATGTTCTTATGAAGGCCTCGGCCTCTCTGCCCTGTTGTTGGGACAGGATGATGGACTAGATGGACCCTCACTGGCCTGATCCTGCAGGGCTCTCCTGATGTTCTTATGAAGGCCTCGGCCTCTCTGCCCTGTCGTTGGCCCTCCAGAGGAACTGGTTGGCCCCTGAGTGGGACAGGATGGTGGACTAGATGGACCCTCACGGGTCTGATCCAGCAGGGCTCTTCCGCTGTTCTTTAACTGGAGATGCTGGGGATAGAACCTGGGACCTTCCGCATGCCAAGCAGATGTTCTACCACTGAGCTGCAGCCGCTCTGCCACTGAGCTATGTCCCTTTCCACTCGGCAGGTACCTGCTCTTCATCATGTTGCTGGTGACTGCCGTCGTGGTGGCCTGCGTTGTGGAGCTCAACATCCACTTCCGCACCCCCAGCACCCACATCCTTTCTGACTGGACCAAAGAGGTGAGCCCTGGAAGACAGCCGGAAGGGAAGGGATCAAATGGGAGCCCTGAAACTGTGGACTGGGACATGTTTGCATGTGGAGAGCAAAAGGCCACCGTGTTGCAAGGAAGGCACATAATCTAATCTCAGTTGGAATTCTGGGACAGCTCCTGGTCCCACCTGGAGGCTGGCAACCCTATGCCCTCCCTTAAACTTAGATCCACCATGTCAAGAAGTCCACCTCCTCCATGATTCATTCCAGACTGAAGCACATTTTGCACTCAGGACCCCATGATAGTAGGAGGTGGTGGTGGCCACAAGCATGGCCACCTTCAAGAGGGGTTTAGATAAAAATATGGAGCAGAGGTCCATCAGTGGCTATTAGCCACAGTGTGTGTGTGTGTGTGTGTGTGTATAAATTTTGGCCACTGTGTGACACAGAGTGTTGGACTGGATGGGCCATTGGCCTGATTCAACATGGCTTCTCTTATGTTCTTATGTGACACAGAGTGTTGGACTGGAGGGGCCACTGGGCTGATCCAACATGGCTTCTCTTATGTTCTTATGTGACACAGAGTGTTTGACTGGAGGGGCCATTGGCATGATCCAACATGGCTTCTCTTATGTGACACAGAGTGTTGGACTGGAGGGGCCACTGGCCTGATTCAACATGGCTTCTCTTATGTTCTTATGTGACACAGAGTGTGGGACTGGATGGGCCACTGGCCTGATTCAACAGGGCTTCTCTTATGTTCTTATGTGACACAGAGTGTTGGACTGGAGGGGCCACTGGCCTGATTCAACAGGGCTTCTCTTATGTTCTTATGTGACACAGAGTGTTGGACTGGAGGGGCCATTGGCCTGATCCAACACGGCTTCTCTTATGTTCTTATGTGACACAGAGTGTGGGACTGGATGGGCCACTGGCCTGATTCAACAGGGCTTCTCTTATGTTCTTATGTGACACAGAGTGTTGGACTGGAGGGGCCATTGGCCTGATCCAGCAGGGCTTCTCTTATGTTCTTATGTGACACAGAGTGTGGGAATGGATGGGCCACTGGCCTGATTCAACAGGGCTTCTCTTATGTTCTTATGTTCTTAAAGTTTTGAGTCCAGGGGCACCTTTAAGACCAACAAAGTTTAATTCTGGGTATAAGCTTTTGTGTGCAAGCACGCCTCTTCAGACTGAAACAGTTTTCTTCAAGTGTCCATATGGATGACCCCTTTGCTAGGACATGAGCATTAGCAGCTGTTTATTCTTGTGGCCATCTCTACAATGTCTGTGCCTATTTGTGAGGCTGGTCTAAGACGTGTTCTTGAATAAGAGGTGGGCCAGTTAGGTGGGCCAGTTTTCAGCCTCCATACTGAAACTTTAGGAATATAAGAACATCAGAAGAGCCCTGCTGGATCAGACCAGTAATCTATCTAGTCCAGCATCCTGTCCCACACAGTGGCCAACCAGTTCCTCTGGAGGGCCAACAACAGGGCAGAGAGGCTGAGGCCTTCATAAGCCGCCCTGAGCCATTCGTGGGAAGGGCGGGATATAAATCCCAAATAAATAAATAAATAAATAAATAAATAAATAAATAAATAAATAAATAAATAAATAAATAAATAAATAAATAAATAAATAAATAAAAGAACATCAGAAGAGCCCTGCTGGATCAAACCAGTAATCTATCTAGTCCAGCATCCTGTCTCACACAGTGGCCAACCAGTTCCTCTGGAGGGCCAACAACAGGGCAGAGAGGCTGAGGCCTTCATAAGAACATCAGAAGAGCCCTGCTGGATCAAACCAGTAATCTATCTAGTCCAGCATCATGTCTCACACAGTGGCCAACCAGTTCCTCTGGAGGGCCAACAACAGGGCAGAGATGCCGAGGCCTTCATAAGAACATCAGAAGAGCCTTGCTGGATCAGACCAGTAATCTATCTAGTCCAGCATCATGTCTCACACAGTGGCCAACCAGTTCCTCTGGAGGGCCAACAACAGGGCAGAGAGGCCGAGGCCTTCATAAGAACATCAGAAGAGCCCTGCTGGATCAAACCAGTAATCTATCTAGTCCAGCATCATGTCTCACACAGTGGCCAACCAGTTCCTCTGGAGGGCCAACAATAGGGCAGAGATGCCGAGGCCTTCATAAGAACATCAGAAGAGCCTTGCTGGATCAGACCAGTAATCTATCTAGTCCAGCATCATGTCTCACACAGTGGCCAACCAGTTCCTCTGGAGGGCCAACAACAGGGCAGAGAGGCCGAGGCCTTCATAAGAACATCAGAAGAGCCCTGCTGGATCAGACCAGTGAAGGTCCATCTAGTCCAAGATCCTTTCTCACACAGTGGCTAACCAGTTCCTCTGGAGGGCCAACAACAGGGCAGAGAGGCCAAGGCCTTCCTCTAATATTGCCTCCTGGCTCTGGGATTGAGGTCCAACAACAGCACAGAGATGCCAAGCCCTTAAGAAGAACATAACGAAACCCCTGCTGGGTCAGACCAGTGCTCCATCTAGTCCAGCATCCTGTCTCACACAGTGGCCAGCCAGTTCCTCTGGACGGCTAGCAACAGGACACAGAGGCTGAGGCCTTTATAAGGACATCAGAAGCGACCTGCTGGGTCAGACCAGTGGTCCATCCAGTCCGGCATCCTGTCTCACACAGAAGCCAACCAGTTCCTCTGGAGGGCCAACAACGCCCTGAGCCTGACTGGGAGAGCGGGATATAAATCCAATGAACATAAGCAGGGCACGGAGGTCGAGGCTTTCCCCTGATGGTGCCTCCTGGCTCTGGGATTCAGAGGATTAGTGCTTCTGAATGTGGAGGTTCTCCTCGGCCACCATGGTTAGTAGCCACTGGCAGACTTATCCTCCATGAATCTTTTTAATCCCCATTGAAAGGTGCTTACTCCTGTAGCCATCACCGGCACTACCTCCCCTGGCAGCGAATTCCGTGTTTCAATGACTCTCCGGCTGCGATCACACACACGGAAGAATGCACTTTCAATCCACTTCCAATGCACTTTACAACTGGATTTTACCGGGCGCTTTCACAAATACTGTAGCGGCCCCGTGGCGCAGAGTGCTAAAGCAGCAGTACTGTGATCTGAACTCTCTGCTCACGACCTGAGTTCTATCCCAACGAAAGCTGGTTCAGGTAGCCGGCCCAAGGTTGACTCAGCCTGCCATCCTTCCGAAGTCAGTCAAATGAATACCCAGCTTGCTGGGGAGGAGCGTAGATGACTGGGGAAGGCAACGGCAAACCACCCCGTAAAAAAACCTGCCGTGAGAACATCGTAAAAGCAACGTCACCCCAGAGTCGGAAACGACTGCTGCTTGCACAGAGGACCTTTCCTTTCCTCCACAAATACTAAATAATGCACTGTTGTCAGGGTTTGCAGAAACTTTCGGGCTCAAGTGCCGTGTTCTACTGGAGAAAGTTTCCCTTCCAGACGTTTCGTTCTCGGCTGCGGAGAACATCCTCAGTGGCGTTGCAGCCGGAGCAGGCACTCTGACCTTCTTGGCTGCTGTGCGTTGGGTGGGGCCAGGGCTGCTGGAGAGCTGCTATTTCTAGGCTGGTGGGGGTGTGGTGAAAGGGCAATAGGTTTGTGGGTGTGCCCATTGTTTGGTGGGGCTTCCTGGAAGGGTAGTGATAAGGAAACCGGCTGTTGAATGTGACCATTGTTCTGTGTTAATTGCTGGGAGGGTTGGAAGGGGTGTGAAGATAAGGAAACTGGCTGTTGAATGTGACCATTGTTCTGTGTTAATTGCTGGGAGGGTTGGAAGGGGTGTGAAGAAAAGGAAATGCACTGTTGGTCCACTTTAGTGGCCGTTTGCAGGTGAATCTTGCCATTTTGCACAGGAAAATCCAGCGGCAAAGTGCATCGGAAATGGATTGAAAGTGCTTTATTTGGCATGTGCAAAAGTGCTCGCTGTGGGGACTTGCAAAACCCAGTTGGAAAGTGCATCGAAAGGGGATTGGAAGTGTGTTATTCGGTGGATGTGATCGCAGTCACTGTGTCGTGTGGTTCCCCTGTAACCTTCTCCCTGCTCCGCAGCTGTTCCTCGAGACCCTGCCACGCCTCTTGCACATGTCCCAGCCTTCCGAGAGCGAGCCGGAGCCGAAGGAGGGCCTGCTGATCCGGCGCAGCAGCTCCGTGGGCTACATCATCAAGGCCGAGGAATACTTCACGGTCAAGTCCCGCAGCGAGCTCATGTTTGAGAAGCAGTCCGAGAGGCACGGATTGACCAGTCGGGTCACCCCAGCAAGTGAGCTCTGGAGCAAATCTCAGCAAGTCTGGGACAGGCAGGAGGGGGAGTGTTGGGAAGAGGGCCTCGTTTCCCACCGAGTTCCTCTTCATCTTGCGCTATGAGTAGGGTTGCCAATCCCTAGGGCAGAGGTGGCCAACAGTAGCTCTCCAGATGTTTTTTGCCTACAACTCCCATCAGCCCCAGCCAGCGTGGCCAATGTCTCCAGTGTCTCCACCTCCAATGTCTCCTGGCTCTACCTCCAATGTCTCCTGGCTCCACCTCCAATGTCTCCTGGCTCCACTCCCAAAGTCCCCAGAGATTTCTTGAATTGGACTTGGCAACCCTAGCTATGAGTGGCAAAGTGTCCACTACCCAAATTGGGCACGGTGTTCTCACTGGGCGCAGGACACCTGGGGAGATCAGAGGGAGTGAATTCTGAGCTTACAGGTTCAGCATTTGCGGGTTATGGGAATTCATTGAGGGTCTTGGCCTGAGTTACCCCCACTCCCAATCCAGGTGCTCGCACTTCCAGCTCTCCCCATACACTGGCTGTCCTCCACCTGAGGAGAGCCAGTTTGATGTAGTGGTTAAGGGTGCTGACTCTTATCTGGGAGAACCGGGTTTGATTCCCCACTCCTCCACTTGCACCTGCTGGAATGGCCTTGCGTCAGCCTTAGCTCTCACAGAGTTGTCCTTGAAAGGGCAGCTTCTGTCAGAGCTCTCTCAGCCCCATCCATCTCACAGGGTGTCTGTTGTGGGGGAGGAAGATAAAGAGATTGTGACCGCTCTAAGACTCTGAGATTCAGAGTGGAGGGCAGGATATAAACCCGATATTTCCTTCTTCTGAACACACATGAAGCTGCCATATATTGAATGAGATGAGTATTGTTCTGTCAAGGTCAGGATTGTCTACACAGGCTGGCAGCAGCTCTCCAGGGTCTCAGGGTGAGGTTTTTCACACACCTGTTCTTTTGAACTGGAAATAAGAACATGAGAGAAGCCATCCTGGATCACCCCAGTGGCCCATCCAGTCCAATGCTCTGTGTCACACAGCGGCCAAAACCCAGGTGCCATCAAGAGTTCCATCAGTGGGGCCAGAATTCCAGAAACCTTCCCACTCTTCACTCCCCCAAGAATACAAAGTATTACTGCCCCAGACATAAGAGAAGCCATGTTAGATCAGGCCAATGGCTCATCCAGTCCAACACTCTGTGTCCCACAGTGGCCAAAACCCAGGGACCATCAGGAGGTCCACCAGCGGGGCCAGAACACTAGAAGCCCTCCCGCTGTGCCCCCCAAGCACCCAGAATACAGAGCATCACTGCCTCAGACATAAGAGAAGCCATGTTAGATCAGGCTAATGGCCCATCCAGTCGAACAGTCTGTGTCCCACAGTGGCCAAAACCCAGGGACCATCAGGAGGTCCACCAGCGGGGCCAGAACACTAGAAGTCCTCCCACTGTGCCCCCCAAGCACCCAGAATACAGAGCATCACTGCCTCAGACATAAGAGAAGCCATGTTAGATCAGGCTAATGGCCCATCCAGTCCAACAGTCTGTGTCCCACAGTGGCCAAAACCAGGGGCCATCAGGAGGTCCACCAGCGGGGCCAGAACACTAGAAGTCCTCCCACTGTGCCCCCCAAGCACCCAGAATACAGAGCATCACTGCCTCAGACATAAGAGAAGCCATGTTAGATCAGGCTAATGGCCCATCCAGTCCAACACTCTGTGTCCCACAGTGGCCAAAACCAGGGGCCATCAGGAGGTCCACCAGCAAAGCCAGAGCTCCAGAAGCCCTCCCACTGTGCCTCCTCCCAAGCACCAAGAATACAGAGCAACCCTTGCCCTGACAGTGTTCCATCTATACCTTCTCATAGCCACACATGGACCTCTGCTGGAGATTGAACCTGGGACCTTCTGCATGCAAAGCAGAGATTCTTCTGTTGACCCAAGGCCTCTTCCCTGAATTCTGAGTACTGGCTGCTCGTATCTGGTGGTGGAAACTGCTGTCACGTTGCACCTGAGTTGCGGCAACAACTTGGGGTTTGCAAGGCAAGAGACATTCAGAGGTGGTTTTCCATTGCCTCCCTCTGCAGAGCGACCCTGGGCTTCCTTGGTAGTGTCCCACCCAAATGCAAACCAGGACCAACCCTGCTTAGCTTCTGAGAGCTGATAAGAACATAAGAGAAGCCATGTTGGATCAGGCCAATGGGCCATCCAGTCCAACACTCTGTGTCACATAAGAACATAAGAGAAGCCATGTTGGATCAGGCCAATGGGCCATCCAGTCCAACACTCTGTGTCACATAAGAAAATAAGAGAAGCCATGTTGGATCAGGCCAATGGCCCATCCAGTCCAACACTCTGTGTCACATAAGAACATAAGAGAAGCCATGTTGGATCAGGCCAATGGCCCATCCAGTCCAACACTCTGTGTCACATAAGAACATAAGAGAAGCCATGTTGGATCAGGCCAGTGGCCCCTCCAGTCCAACACTCTGTGTCACATAAGAGCATAAGAGAAGCCATGTTGGATCAGGCCAATGGGCCATCCAGCCCAACACTCTGTGTCACATAAGAGAAGCCATGTTGGATCAGGCCAATGGCCCATCCGGTTCAACACTCTGTGTCACAGAGTGGCCAAAAAAAACAACACCTAAGTGCCATCAAGAGGTCCACCAGTGGGGCTAGAAGTCCTTCCACTTTGCCCCCCCCCCCAAGCACTAGAATACAGAGCATCACTGCCCCAGAGAGTTCCAACAATAAGCTGTGGCTAACAGCCACTGATGGACCTCTGCTCCATATGCTTATCCATTCCTCTCTTGAAGCTGTCTATGCTTGTAGCCGCCACCACCTCCTGTGGCAGTGAATTCCACATGTTAATCACCCTTTGGGTGAAGGACTTCCTTTTATCCATTCTAACCCGACTGCTCAGCAATTTCATGGAATGCCCACGAGTTCTTGTATTGTGAGAAAGGGAGAAAAGGACTTCTTTCTCTACCTTCTCTATCCCATGCATAATCTTGTCAACCTCCATCATGTCACCCCGCAGTCGATGTTTCTCCAAGCTAAAGAGCCCCAAGCGTTTTAACCTTCCTTCCTAGGGAAAGTGTTCCAACCTATCATTCTAGTTGCCCTTTTCTGAACTTTCTCCAATGCTAGAATATCTTTTTTGAGGTGCGGCGACCAGAATTGTACACAGTACTCCATATGAGACCGCACCATCGATTTATACAGGGGCATCATGATAACTGGCTGATTTGTTTTCAATTCCCTTCCTAGCATGGCGTTGGTCTCGACATTTTCATTGAGTTCTCTACCACGACCCCAAGATCTCTCTCTTGGTCAGTCTCTGCCAGTCTACACCCCGTCAACTTGTATTTATAGCTAGGATTTTTGGTCCCAACGATGAGGCTGGGCTATCCTGGGCCATCCAAGTCATTGCTATCTAGCCAACCCAGTTTTGTTCCTTCCTTTTCAGCAAACATAGGGGCCGTTTTCCCACTGACCTTACTCCGGAGCGACGTCCCTCTTCACCGCGCAGCGTCTGCGCGGATTTCCCACCAACTGCTGCGCACGACCAGGAAGTGCCGCGGCGTTTGCGTCGCAGATGTAAACCGCTAAGAACCAGTTTACATCTGCGACGCAAAAGCCGCGGCTCTTCCTGGTCGTGCGCAGCAGTTGGTGGGAAATCCGCGCAGACGCTGCGCGGTGAAGAGGGACGTCGCTCCGGAGTAAGGTCAGTGGGAAAACGGCCAGGCTCTCCCCTCCTCCTTTATCCTCACAACAGCCCAGGCTGGCCCAATCCCATCAAATCTCCAAAGCTAAGCAGGGTCAAGGCAAGGAATACCAGGGGCCGGACGCAGAGGCAGGCAACGGCAAACCACTTCTGCAATGGCTCTTGCCTTCAAAAAGAAGTCTAGCTTGCCACCTAGCAATGCATGAACACAAAAACAGCTAGAAGACGAGTGTCAGACTCATTTGCTATGAGGGTTGGATCTGACATAAATGAGACCTTGTTGGACTGGGCCATGGGTTTCAGAAAATGTAATGCCAGGAAGTGGAGATAAACTTTATAAAGGACAAAGAGATGGGGGTTTTTTCCCCTTTCTTTTTTTAAAAGGTGCTTTCTTTGTATCTCTCCCGTGGAATCACGGGAACTGGGCAAAGGAAGCTCCGGCTCTTTCCCTCCCTCCCCAGGGGACGAGGAAGGGGAGGAGCCTCAGCCAATAGAAGGAAGAGAGGCTCGGCTCGGTAGCTCTGCTGTGCTATTGAGAGAGCCTGGCAAAGCGAGCTCTCCCTCCCCCCCTTCCTCCCCAAGGGAGGAGCCTCAGCTAATGGAGAAAACAGAGGCTTTGCTCTGTAGATCCTGTACAGTTGAGCAAGCCTGGCAAAGCAAACTGTTTTGTGATGCAGAAGGAAGCGAGAGAGAGAGAGAGAAGGAAGCAGATGCCAACCAGTTGCTCGGGGGCCAGATAGGAGCCCTCCGGGGGGCTGATCCAGCCCGCAGCTACATGTTTGACACCCCTGAGCTAGAACTAGCTGCCAGACAATCTTAGGATCTGTAAGCGATCTCTTGGCTACACTATCGCACACTGCCATAGGGCAATCCATTATTTAATTAGCCTTATAGGCTGAGTGACAACTGGCCCAACGTCACCCCAGAAATGTTTGTGTCTCTCCAGGGATCCGAACCCTGGCCTGATGTTTCATTCACTGCTCCACCCTGGGTCTCTCTCTTCTGTCCTCTAGGGCCAGACCCCCATGCTGTGGATGGTGTGCAGGAACAGCTCTACAATGAGATCAAGCCAGCCATTGCCGGGGCCAATTTCATTGTGAAACACACGCGAGACAAGAATGACTACAATGAGGTGGGTGAGCCTCTGAGGTCGCAATGCTTAGCTTGGAGAGGAGGTGGCTGAGAGGTGATATGATCACCGTCTTCCAGTCCTTGAAGGGCTATCATCTAGAGGATGGTGTGAAATTGTTTTCTGTGGCCCCAGAAGGTAGGACCAGAACCAATGGGTTGCAATTAAATCAAAAGATTTTCCAGCTCGACATTAGGAAGAATATCCTGACCGTTAGAGCGGTTCCTCAGTGGAACAGGCTTCCTCAGGTGGTGGTGGGCTCTCCTTCCTTGTAGGTTTTGAAACAGAGGCTAGTAGGCCATCTGACAGCAATGAAGATCCTGTGAATTTAGGGGAGGAGTTTGTGAGTTTAGAGCGGTTCCTCAGTGGAACAGGCTTCCTCCTTGGGAGGTGGTAGGCTCTCCTTCCTTGGAGGTTTTTCAACAGAGGCTGGATGGCCATCTGACAGCAATGAAGATCCTGTGAATTTAGGGGGAGGGGTCTGTGGGTTAACAGCGGTTCCTCAGTGGAACAGGCTTCCTCGGGAGGTGGTGGGCTCTCCTTCCTTGGAGGTTTTTAAACAGAGGCTAGATGGCCATCTGACATGGATTTAGGGGGAGGTATTTGTGAGTTTCCTGCATTGTGCAGGGGGTTGGACAAGATGACTCTGGAGGTCCCTTCCAACTCTATGATTCTATGATTCTGTGAATTGTTTTCTGTGGCCCCAGAAAGTAGGATTAGAACCAATGGGTTGAAATTAAATCAAAAGAGTTTCTGGCTCAACATTAGAAAGAACTTCCTGACCGTTAGAGCAATTCCTCAGCGGAACAGGCTTCCTCGGGAGGTGGCGGGCTCTCCTTCCTTGGAGGTTTTTAAACAGAGGCAAGATGGCCATCTGACAGCAATGAGGATCCTGTGAATTTAGGGGGAGGTGTTTGTGAGTTTATAGCAGTTCCTCAGTGGAACAGGCTTCCTTAGGAGGTGTGGGCTCTCCTTCCTTGGAGGTTTTTCAACAGAGGCTAGATGGCCATCTGACAGCAATGAAGGTCCTGTGAATTTAGGGGGAGGGGTTTGTGAGTTTCCTGCATTGTGCAGGAGGTTGGACTAGATGACCCTGGAGGTCCCTTCCAACTCTATGATTCTATGATTCTGTGAATTGTTTTCTGTGGCCCCAGAAGGTAGGACCAGAACCGAGTTGAAATTAAATCAAAAGAGTTTCCGGCTCAACATTAGAAAGAACTTCCTGACTGTTAGAGCAGTTCCTCAGTGGAACAGGCTTCCTCGGGAGGTGGTGGGCGCTCCTTCCTTGGAGGTTTTTCAACAGAGACTAGACTCTGTGTGAACTTGTGACTTAGTGCTGCAGTGTGTACCTGGCACCCGACTGTTGTCACATGTAGTGTGTATTTGGCCCTTGAAGATGATACTTTCTGGACTTCTCTCAGGCACCTGTTGCCCTGAGATGGTGGGGGAAAGCTGGGATCGGCTCTGACTGATTTTGTACTATGCTTGTTCTGGATGGAGAGCCCTTTCACTACCGGGGCTGATCTCCATTTTCGCACAAGTTGCCACAGAGCCGTAAGTTCGCATGTCGCTATTCCGCAGCAAGTGGAAACCGCTTGTCAGAGGATCTCGCTTGCTGCGGGGAAGCGATGCGGCAATTTGTGCGAAAATGGAGAGATTCCCCGGTAGCAAAAGGGTTCTCCACCCGGAACAAGCGTAGTGTGAAATTGGTCTCTGTGTTTTGGGAAAGAGATGCTGTTTATTTCAGACCAATTTCGCACTCACAATACGCCGCTCTAACGTTCCTCTTTTAAGCGCGGCATCCTTCCGATTTCTCACTATCTGCCCCGGGGGTTTCTCTTTGTTGCGCAAAAATGGCGATGTAGGCCGAAGCTCCGGGGCAGATAGTGGGAAATCGGAAGGACTCTGCGCTGAAAAGAGGAACATCAGAGCAGTGTAGGGTGAGTGCGAAATCTGTAACAGTTTCCAAAGAAAGGAGAGGATCTGCTCCTTGCAAGGCTACAGGAAGAGGTTTCCAAGACCAGAGACACAAGGGATATCAGTGTCTATGGCCAGGCTTACGACATGGCTGCCTAGAGTTCCCTGGCAACCAGCAGGAGACTGGGGGTGTGTGGACACGGGGGAGTGCTGTCAGCGACAGTTTGACATCTCCTCTGGGGGAAACCTGGAAGTGATACCACACCTTTCTAGGAATCGCCAGAAACTCTATAGTAAAACCACAGAGTTTCAAGTAATTCCTAGGGAGGATGGACACCACTTTGGGGTTTTCCGGATAGTAAATATATAATTTTGCTAACAAATCCGCTGACAAAGAGCCACTTCCTGCTTTTCTATGTTCCATTCAAGACCCTTTGAGTTTGATGTCCAGGAAGGAAGTGGGCACCTGGAAACGCATCAACAGCTACCATGCCACCTCTGGAGTGCCATACTAGGGAAGTCAGTATGATGTGCAGGTGGCTTATTGGACGTGGCCAAGGTTGAGGGAAGACCTCTTCCAACTCTGTGCATAAGAACATAAGAGAAGCCATGTTGGATCAGGCCAATGGCCCCTCCAGTCCAACACTCTGTGTCACATAAGAACATTGGAAGACATTGGATTTATATTCCGCCCTCCACTCAAGTGTCTCAGAGCGGCTCACAATCTCCTTTATCTCCCTCCCCCACAACAGACACCCTGTGAGGTGGGTGGGGCTGATAGGGCTCTCACAGCAGCTGCCCTTTCAAGGACAACCTCTGCCAGAGCTATGGCTGACCCAAGGCCATTCCAGTAGGTGCAAGTGGGAATCAAACCTGGTTCTCCCAGATAAGAGTCCGCACACTTAACCACTACACCAAACATAAGAGAAGCCCTGTTGGATCAGGCCAATGGCCCATCCAGGCCAACACTCTTTGTCACATAAGAGAAGCCATGTTGGATCAGGCCAATGGCCCATCCAGTCCAACACTCTGTGTCACATAAGAACATAAGAGAAGCCCTGTTGGATTAGGCCAATGGCCCATTCAGTCCAACACTCTGTGTCACAGAAGAACATAAGAGAAGCCCTGTTGGATCAGGCCAATGGCCCATCCAGTCCAACACTCTGTATCACATAAGAGAAGCCCTGTTGGATCAGGCCAATGGCCCCTCCAGTCCAACACTCTGGGTCACACAGTGCCCAAAAAAAACCCATGTGTCATCAGGAGGTCCACCAGCAGGGTCCTCCAGAAGCCCTCCCACTGTTGCCTCCCAAGCACCAAGAAGACAGAGCATCATTATCCCAGATATAAGAACGTAAGAGAAGCCATGCTGGATCAGGCCAATGGCCCATCCAGTCCAACACTCTGTCACACAGTGGCCAAAAAACCCAGGTGCCATCAGGAGGTCCGTCAATGGGGCCTGGACAATAGAAGCCCTCCCACTGTTGCCCCCCCCCCAAGCACCAAGAATACAGAGCGTCACTGCCTCAGAAAAGAGTTCCAACAATATGCTGTGGCTAATAGCCATTGATGGACCCCTGCTCCAGATGTTTATCCAATCCCCCCCCCCCTTTAAGCTGTTCATGCTTGTAGCTGCCACTACCTTCTGTGCCAGTGAAGGACATCATAAGAGAAGCCATGTTGGATCTGGCCAATGACCCATCCAATCCAACGCTATGTGTCACGCCGTGGCCAAAACCCAGGTGCCATCAGGAGGTCCACCAGTGGGGCCAGAACTCCAGAAGCCCTCCCACAGTTGCTCCCCCAAGCACCAAGAATACAGAGCATCACTTGCCCCAGACAGAGTTCCAACAATAAGCTGTGGCTAATAGCCACTGGTAGACCTCTGCTCCATATGCGTGTTCAATCCCTTCTTGAAGCTGCCTATGCTTGTAGCCGCCACCACTTCCTGCAGCAGCGAATTCCATGTGTTAATCACCCTTTGGGTGAAGAAGGACTTTCTTTAACCCCTTCCAGCAATTTCATTGATGTTTCTTCCTCCCCCGCAGGAGAAGGACAGCTGGAACCAGATCGCTCGCACCGTGGACTGCCTCTGCTTCTACTTGATCACCCCAATCTTGAGCCTAGGCACCTTATGGATCTTCTTGATGGGATCCTACAACTACCCCCCACCCTTGCCTTTCGAAGGGGAACCTTTCGACTTCCGGGAAGAGCACAAGCACTTCATCTAGAGCAGCAGTCCCCAACCTTTTTGGCACCAGGGACCGGTTTTGTGGAAGACAATTTTTCCACAGGCGGGGGGGAGCGATGGTTTCAGGATGATACAATTGTGTACTTTATTAGTTTGGTGTGGTGGTGAAGTGCGGGGACTCTTATCTGGGAGAACCGGGTTTGATTCCCCACTCCTCCACTTGCACCTGCTGGAATGGCCTTGGGTCAGCCAGAGCTCTCTTATCTGGGAGAACCGGGTTTGATTCCCCACTCCTCCACTCGCAGCTGCCGGAATGACCTTGGGTCAGCCATAGCTCTCACAGGAGCTGTCCTTGAAATGGCAGCTTCTGGGAGAACTCCCTCAGCCCCACCCGCCTCACAGGAGATTGTGAGCTGCTCTGAGACTGAAATTCGGAGTGGAGGGCAGGATATAAATCCAATGTCGTCTTCTTATTATTATTATCACTGCATTGTAATATATAATGAAATAATTATACAACTCATGGCCCGGTTGCTAACAGGCCACAGACCGTTACCACGGACCCCAGATCTTGAGCCTCTTGTCAGGAGAGCCGTGGCACCCACCCACCAACATCCGTTCACCTTCTTACCTGAGGACATCAGCTCCTGCTTCCCCCAGCTTCCCGCTACTCTCCAGTGTGCTGCCTTTCTAAATTATTTCTCCGTGTCTGTCTTTTAACTTATGGTGTAATAAACACGGTTTTTCCCAGGTGATGCCTCCCGGCAGGGGTCATTTTGTCGAAAAATAGGTGGTGGGGCTCATTAGCGTAACTCATTAGCATGTGCCCCCTCCCAAGCCAAAAGCAATTTGACGCAAAAAAGGAGAGACCCGGGCGAGCGAGGCCTGTTTGGGATAGCTAGAAATCCAGCCAGCCCAAGCAGGCCTCGCTCGCCTGGGGCTCTCCTGGGCCGTCCCCTCATATTCAAAAGGCCAGTGAGCCACCTGCCACCCAAAATCACATAAGAAGTGGAGAAAGGGTGGTGTGGGCTTCTCCAGGGGTCAATGAGGGCTGCTGGGGGTGTGGCAAAGCCCCTGGTGGCTGGCTGGCTGCCCGTTCTCCTAATCCAGGGATTGTTATGCAGCTGCACCTCCTATTCAGTGGACAAGGAAGGTGGGGAGGAGGAGGGGGAACCCTCAGAAAGATTCAGGAGCTGCGCTCCTGTGAGCTCCTGCTGAATTCAAGGCATGGCTGCCAGAATATACTTACGCATAGAACTGCTTTATACTGAATCAGACCCTTGGGGCCTCAAAGTCAGTATTGCCTACTCCGACTGGCAGCAGCTCCCCAGGGTCTCAGGCAGAAAAAGGTCTTTCACATCACCTACTGGCCGGTCCTTTTAGCTGGAGATTGAACCTGGGACTTTGAACCTGGGAGAGCCAGTTTGGTGTGGAGAGCCAGTTTGGTGTCGTGGTTAAGTGTGCGGACTCTTATCTGGGAGAACCGGGTTTGATTCCCCACTCCTCCACTTGCACCTGCTGGCATGGCCTTGGGTCAGCCATAGCTCTGGCAGAGGTTGTCCTTGAAAGGGCAGCTGCTGGGAGAGCCCTCTCCAGCCCCACCCACCTCACATGGTGTCTGTTGCGGGGGAGGAAGGTAAAGGAGATTGTGAGCCGCTCTGAGACTCTTCAGAGTGGAGGGCGGGATATAAATCCAATATCTTCTTCTTCTTTGTGCTAAGCCACAGCCCCTCTTGCCAATATCTGGTGTTGGGTCAAGGAAAGTGGGTGAACGTATGGGACCGTAGATAAATTACGGTTGCTGGCTCTGTGCAGGGGAATTCTGGGAGGTTGAAAGGGGTGGGGCCTGGGGAGGGTGGGGTTTGGGGAGGGGAAGGAGCGCAGCAGCTATGTGATGCCATAGAGCAGGGGTGTCAAACATGCGGCCTGAGGGCCAAATCAGGCCCCCAGAGGACTCCTATCAGGCCCCCGAGTGACTGGCTGTCATTGGCTTCCTTCTCCACTTTTCTTGCTTCCTTCTTCATCACAGCTTGCTTTGCAAGGCTTGTTCAACTGCACAGGAGCTACAGAGCAAAGCCTCTATTTTCTCCACTGGCTGAGGCTCCTCCCCCTCCCGGTCCCCTGGGAAGGGAGGGAAAGAGCCAGAGCTTCCTTTGCCCAGCTCCCTGGACTCCATGGGAGAAATACAAAGAAAGCAACTTTAAGACCAACGGGTGCTAATGTTTTAAGCATGTTTTATTTTAAGTTTTTTAAAATAATCTTTAGTCGCGTTTGTTTGTGTCCTTTTAAAAGTTTACATCTCTGTTACCTGATCTTAAACTGGTACACACATGGCTTTGCCCAGCACAGCCCAGCCCAGCTCAACACAGTCTCATTTATGTTAGATCTGGCCCACATAACAAATGAGTTCGACACCTCTGCCCTAGAGTCCTCCATAGGGAATAATGGAGTTCCCAGCAGAAATTCAACCCCCCCCCCCCCGCTGTTCGATAACCCTGAAGTGGGGGAAGGGTTTGGTGTAGTGGTGAAGTGTGCGGACTCTTATCTGGGAGAACCGGGTTTGATTCCCCACTCCTCCACTTGCACCTGCTAGCATGGCCTTGGGTCAGCCATAGCTCTGGCAGAGGTTGTCCTTGAAAGGGCAGCTGCTGGGAGAGCCCTCTCAGCCCCACCCACCTCACAGGGTGTCTTTTGTGGGGGAAGAAGGTAAAGGAGATTGTGAGCCGCTCTGAGACTCTTTGGAGTGGAGGGTGGGATATAAATCCAATATCTCCATCTACCTCACAGGGTGTCTGTTGTGGGGGAGGAA
Organism: Heteronotia binoei; assembly: GCF_032191835.1. Classification (NCBI taxonomy): domain Eukaryota; kingdom Metazoa; phylum Chordata; class Lepidosauria; order Squamata; family Gekkonidae; genus Heteronotia; species Heteronotia binoei. The sequence continues at coordinate 139,086,815 of NC_083228.1, read as the reverse complement.
GGGAAAGGAGATTGTGAGCCGCTCTGAGACTCTTCAGAGTGGAGGGCTTGATATAAATCCAATATCTCCATCTACCTCACAGGGTGTCTGTTGTGGGGGAGGAAGGGAAAGGAGATTGTGAGGTGCTTTGAGACTCTTCGGAGTGGAGGGCAGGATATAAATCCAATATCTTCATCTACCTCACAGGGTGTCTGTTGTGGGGGAGGAAGGGAAAGGAGATTGTGAGCCGCTCTGAGACTCTTTGGAGTGGAGGGCGGGATATAAATCCAATATCTTCATCTACCTCACAGGGTGTCTGTTGTGGGGGAGGAAGGGAAAGGAGATTGTGAGGTGCTCTGAGACTCTTCGGAGTGGAGGGCAGGATATAAATCCAATATCTTCATCTACCTCACAGGGTGTCTGTTGTGGGGGAGGGAGGGAAAGGAGATTGTGAGCCGCTCTGAGACTCTTCGGAGTGGAGGGCGGGATATAAATCCAATATCTTCATCTACCTCACAGGGTGTCTGTTGTGGGGGAGGAAGGTAAAGGAGATTGTGAGCTGCTCTGAGACTCTTCGGGGTGGAGGGCGGGATATAAATCCAATATCTTCATCTACCTCACAGGGTGTCTGTTGTGGGGGAGGAAGGGAAAGGAGATTGTGAGCCGCTCTGAGACTCTTTGGAGTGGAGGGCGGGATATAAATCCAATATCTTCATCTACCTCACAGGGTGTCTGTTGTGGGGGAGGAAGGGAAAGGAGATTGTGAGCCGCTCTGAGACTCTTTGGAGTGGAGGGCGGGATATAAATCCAATATCTTCATCTACCTCACAGGGTGTCTGTTGTGGGGGAGGAAGGGAAAGGAGATTGTGAGCCGCTCTGAGACTCTTTGGAGTGGAGGGCGGGATATAAATCCAATATCTTCATCTACCTCACAGGGTGTCTGTTGTGGGGGAGGAAGGGAAAGGAGATTGTGAGCCGCTCTGAGACTCTTTGGAGTGGAGGGCGGGATATAAATCCAATATCTTCATCTACCTCACAGGGTGTCTGTTGTGGGGGAGGAAGGGAAAGGAGATTGTGAGCCGCTCTGAGACTCTTTGGAGTGGAGGGCAGGATATAAATCCAATATCTTCATCTACCTCACAGGGTGTCTGTTGTGGGGGAGGGAGGGAAAGGAGATTGTGAGTCGCTCTGAGACTCTTTGGAGTGGAGGGCGGGATATAAATCCAATATCTTCATCTACCTCACAGGGTGTCTGTTGTGGGGGAGGAAGGGAAAGGAGATTGTGAGGTGCTCTGAGACTCTTTGGAGTGGAGGGTGGGATATAAATCCAATGTCTTCATCTACCTCACAGGGTGTCTGTTGTGGGGGAGGAAGGTAAAGGAGATTGTGAGCTGCTCTGAGACTCTTCGGAGTGGAGGGCGGGATATAAATCCAATATCTTTTTCTTCTTCTTCAAACCAGGGGATCCAAACTGGAGACTGGCAACCCTATTAGCTTCCATGATCTGACAAGATCAGGCTAGCCTGAGTCATCCAGGTTAACGCCCACTTGATCTTAACACTACATATTATACCTGCATTTACCTTTGATAGGGTTGCCAGTCTCCAGGTGGGGCCTGGAGATCTCCCGCTTTTACAACTGATCTCCAGCTGTCAGAGATCGGCTCCCCTGGAGAAAAGGGATGCTTTGAAGGGTGGCCTTGTACCTTGCTGAGGCCCCTCCCCTCCTCAAACCCCGCCCTCTCTCAGCTCCACCCCCAGTCTCCAGGTATTTCCTAACACAGGATTGGCAACTCCGACGCTTAAAGTGCTGGTAGGTGAGGGAACAAAGTTTCCATGACAACCCTGGAACAGGGGGGTGTCAAACATGCAGCCCAGGGGCCAAATCAGACCCCGGGAGGGTTCCTATCAGATCCCCAACCAACTGGCAGTCTGCTTCCTTTTCCCTCTCTTGCTTCTTTCTGTATCACACCTTGTTTTGCCAGGCTCGCTCAATCACACAGGAGCTACAGAGCAAAGCCTCTACTTTCTCCGTTGGCTGAGGCTCCTCCCTTGCGGAGGAAGGGGGGGAGGGATAGATTGCTTTGCCAGGCTCTCTCAGTCGCACAGCAGAGCTACTGAACCAAGCCTCTCCTCCTTCTATTGGCTGAGGCTCCTCCCCCTTTTGGTTCCATGAGGAAGGAGACAAAATACCCTGGATCACATGGAGCTACAAAGAAAGCACCTTTAAGGCAAACGAGCGCTAAAGTTTTAAGCATGTTTTATTTTAATTTTTTTTTAAAAAAATCTTTAATTGTTTATCTGCGTCCTTTGTAAAGTTTATAACTTTGCTACTTGGCATTACATTTTATGACACACATATGACAAGGTCTCATTTATGTCGGATCCGGTCCTCACAACAAGTGAGTTTGACATAGAGTTGCCAATCCCCAGGTTTGGATGCCCACCCTCCACTTCAGGGTCATCAGAAAGCAGGGGGAGGGGAGGGAAATGTCTGTTGGGAACTCTATTATTCCCTATGGAGACTTATTCCTATAGAAAATCATGGAGAATTGATCCGCAGGTATCTGAGGCTCTGCGGGGGCTATTATTTGAGGTAGAGGCACCAAATTTTCAGCGCAGCGTCCAGTGCCTCTCCCCAAAATACTCCCCAAGTTTCAAAAAGATTAGGCCAGGGGGTCCAATTCTTTGAGCCCCAAAAGAAGGTGCCCCTAACCTTCATTATTTCCTAGGGAAGGAAGGCATTTAAAAGGTGTGCGGTCCCTTTAAATGCGGTGGCCAGAGCTCCCTTTGGAGTTCAATTATGCTTGTCACACCCTTGCTTCTAGCTCCACCCCCAATGTCTCCTGACTCCACCCCCAAAGTCCCCAGATATTTCTTGAATTGGACTTGGAAACTCTAGTTTGACACCCCTGCCCTAGAACCATCAATTTCACCAAATCCTGGGAAATTTTTCCAGGGAAAGTAGATACGATCCCTGCAATCGCTTGTAGACAGTGGGGTCCTCATTCTCTGGAACGTTCCCTACTCCGGCTGGGCAACTGGGACTTCCTGAGCGCAGGCTAAGCCATGCAAAGCGCTCGAACAGTTATTTTTAACCCCGTGGCTGTTCCAACCAGCTGTTGCGTGGGGAAAGCAGGTCAGAGGGTCAGGCGTCGCAGGCAGGAGAGACCAGGCCAAAGGAAGTGCTGCTTTTGGGGGCCGGATCCTGTTTCACAGGAAGCTGCTGAGGCTTGGGCCAGCCTGGAATGCAGACCGCAGACAGCTGTGCCTGGTGCTCACCTCCCTTTGTGTGTGTCCCGCTGGAAGGGGGAGCAAAGCAGTAGACGAGTGGCACCTTTAAGACCAACTTAAGTTTTATTCAGAATGTCAGCTTTCGTATGCTCTGTAAGCACACTTCATCAGATAAAATTGGAATTGCAAGCCATCTTTAAAGGGTTGGAACCCTCTCCCTATGAAGAAAGGTTAAAATGCTTGGGGCTCTTTAGCTTGGAGAAACGTCGACTGCGGGGGGACATGATAGAGGTTTACAAGATAATGCATGGGATGGAGAAAGTGGAGAAAGAAGTCCTTTTCTCCCTTTCTCACAATACGAGAACTCGTGGGCATTCGATGAAATTGTGGAGCAGTCGGGTTAAAACGGATAAAAGGAAGTCCTTAACGTATGGAATTCACTGCCACAGGAGGTGGTGGCAGCTACAAGCATAGACAGCTTCAAGAGGGGATTAGATAAAAATATGGAGCAGAGGTCCATCAGTGGCTATTAGCCACAGTGCGTATATATAAGTGTGTGTGTGTGTATGTGATCCATCACGGCTTCTCTTATGTTCTTAAATATAGAGAAAGTGAGTGGTTTGTAGAGTCATGGGAATGTTTTTAGCAGATTAAAAGAATCCCAAATTGGGGTCTGTGTGCGTTTGTTAGTGTTGTTAACTGAGCCGAAACAACAGTGGAGGTTGATAAAAAAGCAGATTGCTGTCATAGGGGTGAAGTGCCATAAATCCGGGTGTCATTCTGGATTCCTTAGTTGTGGGGGGCTGGTGCGAGAGTGTCCTCATCTGTCTTCAGCATTGGTGGCCGCTGCAGAACTGTCCCTCTGGTCTGTAAGCACGGTGGTCAGCCGCAGGCTGGGAAATCCCTGGGAACTGCGGTAGTAGTTCCTGGAGGTGGGGAAGGAAGGGACTTTAGCAGCATGTAACATTAAAAGAGAGGAGCCCTGTGGCGCAGAGTGGTAAAGCTACAGTACTACAGTCCTAAGCTCTGCTCATGACCTGAGTTCGATCCCGGCAGAAGCTGGGTTCAGGTAACCGGCTCGAGGTTGACTCAGTCTTCCATCCTTCCGAGGTCGTTAAAATGAGTACTCGGCTTGCTGGGTGGGGGGAAGCATAGATAACTGGGGAAGGCAATGGCAAACCGCCCCGTGACAACATCGTGATGCGACATCACCCCAGAGTCGGAAACAACTGGTGCTTGCGCAGGGGACTACCTTTGCCTTTTTAAAATTAAAAGACCATGAAATTAAAAGACGTTTGCTCCTTGCGAGGACAGCTAGGGCGAACCCGGGCAGTATAATAAAAAGTAGAGACATCAGCCTGCCAACAAAAGTCCGTATAGTCAAAGCGATGGTACTCACAGTAGAAATGCATGGCTGCGAGAGTTGGACCATAAGGAAGGCCGAGCGCAGAAGAATAGATGCTTTTGAGCTGTGGTGCTGGAGAAAAATCTTGAGAGTCCCTTGGACTGCAAGAAGATCAAACCAGTCAGTCTGAAGGGAAATCAACCCAGACTGTTCCCTGGAAGGTCAGATGCTGAAGCTGAAGCTCAAATCCTTTGGCCACCCAAGGAGAAGGGAGCTCACTGGAGAAGATCCTGATGCTGGGAAAGACAGAAGGCAAAAGAAGAAGGGGGCGGCAGAAGAGGAGATGGCTGGACAGCATTACTGATGTAACTAACATGAATTTGAGCGGACTTTGGAGGATGGTGGAAGACAGGAGGACCTGGCGTGACTTGGTCAGTTGGGTCACAAAGAGTCGGACTCGACTGTGCGACTGAACAACAAATGCCATAGAGTCTGCCCTCCATAAGGTGGACTAGGTCCAATGCAGGACATATCTGGGGACTTTGGGGGTGGAGCCAGGAGACTTTGGGGGTGGAGCCAGTTGAAAGGGTGTGACAAGCACTAGTGAACTCCAAAGGGTGTTCTGCCCGTCACATTTAAAGGGTTCCTTTTTAAATGCCTTCCCTCCGCTGGAAATAATGGAGAGTGGGGGAACCTCCTTTTGGGGCTCATAGAAGTGGACTCCCTGATCCAATCTTTTTGCAACTTGGAGGAGTTTTGGAAGAGAGACGCCAGATGCTATGTTGGGAATTTGGTGCTTCTACCTCAGAAAACAGTCCCCTCCCACAGAGACCCAGATACTTAGTGAATATTTCCTCCTCCCCCCTCTTTCTGATAACCCTGAAGGGGGGGGCTCCAAACCAGGGGATCCCCTGCCCCCAACTGGGGATTGGCAACCCTAGCTTTCCCCAATAGCCATTTTCTTCAGGAGAACTGGTCTCTGTAGTCTGGAGGAAAGCTGTGATTCTAGAAGATCTCCAGGTTGTACCTGGAGACTGGCAAGCCTAGCATGGTTCACCATGTGGTTTTGGCCCTCCAAGGCATCTAGGCACTTAGTGGTCATCAGGGCTATTTTTGTAGCAGGAACTCCTTTGCAATGGAGCCAATCCTCCAAGAGCTTACAGGGCTCTTCTTGCAGGGCCTACTGTAAGCTCTTGGGGGATTGGTTACTTCAGGGGAGGTGTGGCCTAATATGCAAAGGAGTTCCTGCTACAAAAAAAGCTCTGGTGGTCATGATCTCAAGTCCACGCCCGGCACTGTGCCACTCTCTCAAGTCCACCCAACGCTTGAAGGGTTTTTCTTCACACTTCTTCGGTACGCTGCCACCAGCTGGTCAGCTTTGGAAATTCCTTCCACGGTAGCCAGCAGGTTATAATACAGGGGTAGCCAAACTGCGGCTCGGGAGCCATATGTGGCTCTTTTACACCTATTGTGTGGCTCTTGAAGCCCCCACTGCCCCATCTTGGAAAAGACATGTCTCACTTTAAATCAGTTCTCCAAGCCATCCAGCAGCTTGGAAAATGCACTTGAAGTTAAAGTTATATGAACATATATGAACATGTGAAACTGCCTTATACTGAATCAGACCCTGGGTCCATCAAAGTCAGTCTTGTCTTCTCAGACTGGCAGCGGCTCTCCAGGGTCTCAAGCTGAGGTTTTTCATGCCCATTTGTCTGGACCCTTTTTAGTTGGAGATGCTGGGGATTGAACCTGCTTACCAAGCAGATGCTCTACCACTGGGCCACCATCCCTCCCCATAATCATATGAACATAAATGAACATATGAAGCTGCCTTCTACTGAATCAGACCCTCGGTCCATCAAAGTCAGTCGTCTACTCAGACTGGCAGCGGCTCTCCAGGGTCTCGAGCGGAGGTTTTTCATGCCCATTTGTCTGGACCCTTTTTAGTTGGAGATTGAACCTGGGACCTTCTGCTTCCCAAGCAGAGGCTCTACCACTGAGCCACCGTTGCTTTCTTTCCACCTCTCCCTCCCTCATCTACCTTCCTTCCTTCCTGCATCTGATCATCTGATGTTCATGTCCTTCGGCTCTCAAACATCTGACGTTTATTTTGTGTGGCTCTTACGTTAAGCAAGTTTGGGCACCCTTGGTATAATACCATAGAGTCCACCCTCCAGTAGGGCTGAAAACCCCACTCTGTTTAGTCGTAGAGGACTTCTTTATCACTTTACAAGGAGAGTGATTAAAACGTAGAATTTGCCGCCAGAGGATGTAGTGATGGCCATTGGGAAATAACAGCTTGAAAGGGGGATTTGATATATTCATGGAGAGGGCTATCGGTGGCAGGAACGCAACTCCGGCTGGCTTGGTGTCAGGAGGTGTGGCCTAATATGCAAATGAGTTTCTGCTGGCCTTTTTCTACAAGGAAGCCCTATGTGAGACAATGGTGATGTCAGCGGGTGTGGCCTAATACGCAAATGAGTTACTGCTGGGCTTCTTCTCCATGGTGACTGAAAGGAGCCACATTTAGAGGCACTAAACCTCTGGATCCCAGATAGGGTTGCCAAGTCCAATTCAAGAAATATCTGGGGGCTTGGGGGGGTGGAGCCAGGAGACTTCGGGGGTGGAGCCAGGAGACATTAGGGGTGGAGCCAAGATCAAGGCTGTGACAAGCATAATTGAAATCCAAAGGGAGTTCTGGCCATCACATTTAAAGGGACGGCACACCTTTTCAATTCCTTCCTTCCATAGGAAATAATGAAGGATAGGGGCACCTGGTCCAATCTTTTTGAAACTTGGGGGGTATTTTGGGGAGAGGCGCTAGATGCTATACTGAAAATTTGGTGCCTCTACCCCAAAAAACAGCCCCCCCCCAGAGCCCCAGATACCCACAGATCAATTCTCCATGATTTTCTATGGGAATAAATCTCCATAGGGAATAATAGAGTTCCCAGCAGACATTTCCCTCCCCTCCCCCCGCTTTCTGACGACCCTGAAAGGGGGGAGGGTCTCCAAACTGGGGGATCCGCTGCCCCCGCCTGGAGATTGGCAACCCTAAGCCAGGAGCAAGGTTGTGACAAGTACAATTGAACTTCATAGGGAGTTCTGGCCGTCACATTTCAAGCGACTGCACACCTTTTAATTGCCTTTCCTGCATTGGAAGTAATGAAGGATAGGGGCACCTTCTTTTGAGGCTCTTAGAATTGGACCCCCTGGTCCAATCTTTTTGAAACTTGGAGGGTATTTTAGGAAGAGCCACTGGATGCTATGCTGAAAATTTGGTGCCTCTATCGTTAAAAAAAGCCCCCCCCCAAGAGCCCGAAATACCAGCAGCTCAATTCTTCATTATACTCTATGGGAATCGGTCTCCATAGGGAACAATGGAGTGCCCAGCAGACATTTCCCTCCCCCCCCACTTTCTGATGACGCTGAAGCGGGGGGGGGGAGGGCCATCAAACTGGGGGATCCCCTGCCCCCACCTGGGGATTGGCAACCTTATGCAGAGGGCCAGGAGGCAACATCAGGGGAAAGCCATGGCCTCTATGCCATGTTGTTGGCCCTTCAGAAGAACAGGTTGGAAGGGTTGCCAGGTCTATGTCGGAAAATACTTGGAGGCTTTGGGGTTCAGGAGAGGGGAGGGTTTGGAGAGGAGAGGGGTCTCAGCAAGGTACACTGTCCTAGATCCCACCTTTCCAAGGAGTCATTTTCTCTAGGGGAGAAGATATTGGATCTATATCCCGCCCTCCACTCAAGAGTCGCAGAGCGGATCACAATCTCCTTTCCCTTCCTCCCCCACAACAGACACCCTGTGAGGAAGATGAAGATATTGGATTTATATCCCGCCCTCCACTCCGAAGAGTCTCAGAGCGGCTCATAATCTCCTTCACCTTCCTCCCCCACAACAGACACCCTGTAAGGAAGATGAAGATATTGGATTTATATCCCGCCCTCCACTCAAGAGTCGCAGAGCGGATCACAATCTCCTTCACCTTCCTCTCCCACAACAGACACCCTGTGAGGAAGATGAAGATATTGGATTTATATCCCGCCCTCCACTCCGAAGAGTCTCAGAGCGGCTCACAATCTCCTTTCCCTTCCTCCCCCACAACAGACACCCTGTGAGGTAGATGAAGATATTGGATTTATATCCCGCCCTCCACTCTGAAGAGTCTCAGAGCGGCTCACAATCTCCTTTCCCTTCCTCCCCCACAACAGACACCCTGTAAGGAAGATGAAGATATTGGATTTATATCCCGCCCTCCACTCCGAAGAGTCTCAGAGCGGCTCGCAATCTCCTTTCCCTTCCCCACCCCCCACAACAGACACCCTGTGAGGTAGATGAAGATATTGGATTTATATCCTGCCCTCTACTCCGAAGAGTCTCAGAGCGGCTCACAATCTCCTTTCCCTTCCTCCCCCACAACAGACACCCTGTAAGGAAGATGAAGATATTGGATTTATATCCCGCCCTCCACTCCGAAGAGTCTCAGAGCGGCTCACAATCTCCTTTCCCTTCCCCACCCCCCACAACAGACACCCTGTGAGGTAGATGAAGATATTTGATTTATATCCCGCCCTCCACTCCGAAGAGTCTCAGAGCGGCTCATAATCTCCTTTCCCTTCCTCCCCCACAACAGACACCCTGTGAAGAAGATGAAGATACTGGATTTATATCCCGCCCTCCACTCCGAAGAGTCTCAGAGCGGCTCACAATCTCCTTTCCCTTCCTCCCCCACAACAGACACCCTGTGAAGAAGATGAAAATACTGGATTTATATCCCGCCCTCCACTCCGAAGAGTCTCAGAGCGGCTCATAATCTCCTTCACCTTTCTCCCCCACAACAGACACCCTGTGAAGAAGATGAAGATACTGGATTTATATCCCGCCCTCCACTCCGAAGAGTCTCAGAGCGGCTCACAATCTCCTTTACCTTCCTCCCCCACAACAGACACCCTGTGAGGTGGGTGGGGCTGAGAGAGCTCTCACAGCAGCTGCCCTTTCAAGGACAACCTTTGCCAGAGCTATGGCTGACCCAAGGCCTTTCCAGCAGGTGCAAGTAGAGGAGTGGGGAATCAAACCCGGTTCTCCCAGATAAGAGGCCGCACGCTTAACCACTACACCAAACTGGCTCTCTCTGCCAGCTGGAGATCAGTTGTATAAGCGAGAGTTCTCCAGGCCCCATCTGGAGGCTAACTTTACTTTATTTGATTTATATCCCGCCCTCCCCGCCGAAGCAGGCTCAGGCCAGCTCACAGCAATAAAAATCACAGCAATCAATTAAAATTTCACAGCATTAATACATCGACTTAAAATTCAACAGTCAAAACCACCTGGTGCTAATATCGCATGTAGTTGTTTCAGTTCTGATGGCTTCAGTGTTCTTTCATTTTCTCCTACAGCAACTCTAAATCAGTTAAAGGTCGACCGGAAGAGTGTGGCTTTACAGGAGTTGCGGAACTGGGCGAGGTCCCGCAAGGCCCCCGCGTCCTCTGGCAGCTGGTTCCACCAGTAGGGGGCTGCTACCGAGAAGGCCCTCTCTCTGGTGGATTTTAGTCTCACCTCCCTCGGCCCAGGGATCACGAATAGGTTTTGGGGTCCAGATCTAAGTACTCTCTGGGGAACGTGTGGGGAGAGACGGTTCCTAAGGTAAGCAGGTCCTTGGCCATATAGGGCTTTAAAGGTAATGACCAGCACCTTGTAGCAAATCCTATACGAGGGGTGGCCAACGGTAGCTCTCCAGATGTTTTTTGCCTACGACTCCCATCAGCCCCAGCCGTTGGCCATGCTGTCTGGGGCTGAGGGGAGTTGTAGGCAAAAAACATCTGGAGAGCTACCGTTGGCCACCCCTGCAGTATGCTACTGGCAGCCGGTGCAGTTCCCGCAGCCCTGGCTGTATGCGCTCCCACCTGTAACAACAATCCAACCGTGGAATAGTAACAAAGAACTCAATAATCTAACAATCCAACACCAACAACGTGCTCTCAAAGCGCCTATAAATAGGGGCTCCGTCAGCTTCCCTAATCCCGCCGGTGCAGCGGGGCTGAGCATCAGAGGAGACGCTGGCATCCGCTTGGTGCCCGCTCTCTCCTGGAAGATGCTCCCTCCAACAGCACCAGACCGGACTGGCACGCCCAGAGGGGCCGGCGGGCACAGCCAGTTCTGCCCTTCTCTGCATTGTTCCACGGGGGGGGGGGGGGGGCATCAGCAGGGAGACAGCTGACAATGCATTGGCTGGACAGCTGGCCCACAAAGCAGGGAGGGGGAGGGGGTCCCGGCTTAAAATAGCCCCCCGGACCCGCCCAAGAACACACACACTGCTGCTTGTGGGGGAGAAGGAAGGAGGATGCCCACGCGCAGTATGATCTGGCTTACTCCGGCCCTGATTCTCAGCTTCCTTGCAGGTAAAGCAGGCCGTGCCTGAAATATGCTTGAAAGCTTGTGATGAAACTTTAAAACTCTTCCCCCCCCCCCAGGGTGGTGAAAGGCCAAAGGTCGCTCTGAATCGAGGACCTTGGAAAGAAAGAGAGCGGGCCTAGGCTGGTCTACTCAAAATGAAACTGGAGTCTACTCAAGGGGATTTACTCCCGGGAAAATGTTCTTAGGATTGCTATCAGCATGCCAGGGCATTTGTTCCTTTGTTCAACTGTCCTTTGTTTTTCCAATCCTTTCCTTCCTTCCTTCTCTCCTTCCTTCCCTCTCTCCTTCCTTCCCTCTCTCCTTCCTTCCTTCCTTCCTTCCTTCCTTCCTTCCTTCCTTCCTTCCCTCTCTCCTTCCTTCCCTCCCTCTCTCCTTTCTTCCCTCCCTCCTTCTTTCCTTCCCTCTCTCCTTCCTTCCCTCCTTCCTTCCCTCTCTCTCTCCTTCCTTCCCTCTCTCCTTCCTTCCTTCCTTCCTTCCTTCCTTCCTTCTCTCCTTCCTTCCCTCCCTCTCTCCTTTCTTCCCTCCTTCCTTCCCTCTCTCCTTCCTTCCTTCCCTCTCTCCTTCCTTCCCTCCTTCCTTCCCTCTCTCTCTCCTTTCTTCCCTCCTTCCTTCCTTCCTTCCCTCCCTCCCTCCTTCCTTCCCTCCCTCTCTCCTTTCTTCCCTCCTTCCTTCCCTCTCTCCTTCCTTCCTTCCCTCTCTCCTTCCTTCCCTCCTTCCTTCCCTCTCTCTCTCCTTTCTTCCCTCCTTCCTTCCTTCCTTCCCTCCCTCCCTCCCTCCTTCCTTCCCTCCCTCCTTCTTTCCTTCCAGTTTTCCAAGGGAAAGCACAGCGATTCTCCAACATTTTGAACTAGATGCCACTCCTGGATTTACTGAGTTTTCGGGAACTCCTTTGCAAAGTAACTCTCCGCTGCTTGCTATAACCCACCCAAAAACACAGAAATTTCACACAGTTCGTACTGAAAAATGTATATTTGTCGCCTTTGGCATTTGAAGCATATTGCGTTGCACTGAGCAAAAGATTCAAATTGCATTCCAGGGCTATCTGAACACAGACAAGCCCGGTTTTGTTGGTGGGCCCCTCCCTTCTCAGTCTTTCTTCCCCTCGCCTCGCAGTCCAGTTTGCAAGAGACCTGAGACCCGCCATTGGAGCCCCAATCCAGTGTGAGAAGCACCAAGTAGCAGATTCTCTAGCCCTTCAGTGCATTGGTGGGATAAGGCATATGGAAGGCTGTGGGGTTGGGCTGCCAGGTCCAATTCAAGAAATATCTGGGGACTTCGGGGGTGGAGCCAGGAGACTTTGGGGTGAAGTCAGAAACAAAGGTGTAACAAGCATAATTGAACTCCAAAGGGAGTTCTGGCCATCACATTGAAAGGGACCGCACACCATTTAAATGCCTTCCCTCCATTGGAAATAATGAAGGATAGGGGCACCTTCTTTGCGGGCTCATAGAATTGGACCCCCCTGGTCCAATCCTTATGAAACTTGGAGGCTGTTTTGAGGAGAGGCACTGGATGCTATGCTGAAAATTTGGTGCCCCTAGCTCAAAAAACAGCTTCCCCCCACAGAGCCGCAGATAACCATGGATCAATTCTCCATTATACCCTATGAGAATCGGTCTCCATAGGAGGAGTGCCCAGCAGACATTTCCCTCCCCCCGCTTTCTGATGACCCGGGTTTGATTCCCCACTCCTCTACTTGCAGCTGCTGGAATGGCCTTGGGTCAGCCATAGCTCTCTTATCTGGGAAAACCGGGTTTGATTCCCCACTCCTCCCCTTGCAGCTGCTGGAATGGCCTTGGGTCAGCCATAGCTCTCTTATCTGGCAGAACCGGGTTTGATTCCCCACTCCTCCACTTGCAGCTGCCAGAATTGCCTTGGGTCAGCCAGAGCTCTCTTATCTAGGAGAACAGGGTTTGATTCCCCACTCCTCCACTTGCAGCTGCTGGAATGGCCTTGGGTCAGCCAGAGCTCTCTTATCTGGGAAAACCGGGTTTGATTCCCCCCTCCTCCACTTGCAGCTGCTGGAATGGCCTTGGGTCAGCCAGAGCTCTCTTATCTGGGAGAACTGGGTTTGATTCCCCACTCCTCCACTTGCAGCTGCTGGAATGGCCTTGGGTCAGCCAGAGCTCTCTTATCTGGGAAAACCGGGTTTGATTCCCCCCTCCTCCACTTGCAGCTGCTGGAATGGCCTTGGGTCAGCCACAGCTCTCTTATCTGGGAGAACCGGGTTTGATTCCCCCCTCCTCCACTTGCAGCTGCTGGAATGGCCTTGGGTCAGCCAGAGCTCTCTTATCTGGGAAAACCGGGTTTGATTCCCACTCCTCCACTTGCAGCTTCTGGAATGGCCTTGGGTCAGCCATAGCTCTGGCAGCGTTGTCCTTGTAAGGACAGCTGCCATGAGAGCTCTCTCAGCCCCATCCATCTCACACGGTATCTACTGTAGGGGAAGAAGACTTGGCAACCCAACCTTTCCACTGCAGGATGGCCTCTTTAAACAGATGCCAGAGGAACAACTCTCTTGTCGCGCAGCCGAGATGGCCAAATGTCTTGGCTGCCGCTCAAAGCGAAAGACTCCGAAACCTTCAACGGCTGTGGACAGATAGCGGTGCGGCTGAAACGGGGCCAGCTGTCGATTGCGTCTGTAAGCAAGCTCAGGGGATGCCAGTTGAGACGATCGCCCTGCATATCCTTCTCCTACCGCCGCCAATCTGCAGATCCTGCCCGTTTCAGTGCCCCTTCGTGGCCACCCGCTTTCATCCAGCAGTGGCAATTAGCCCTAATGAAAGCGATTAGCCGGCGCTTCCCCCGCCAGCTTCCCTTTCCGGTTGGATCCAGCCCTGGCCTGGAACGCAAATAATTTGATAACGCGGAAGATTTTTTTTTTAAAAAAGAAATCATTAGTAAGGTAACGATCTGTGGACGAGACGGGGATGGATTGCAGGCAGAGCCGAGGGGCCTATTTATTATTAATCAATTACTATTTGCGGAATGCCTAATGGCTGTCTAATTAAATCCTCGTTGGAGCTTTGAGATAGCGCGGAGGTGAGCGTCGGTCGGGGGTCTGGGCTTTGGGGGAGTCGCGGGAAAGGTTTATGCAGATTACGAGCCAAGGAAATGACTTCTCCCTGTCTCTCCAGATACTCACCCTGTGCAGTTTTGGGATTCACAAAAGAAAGTGTTGTGGTTAAGTGTGCGCAGGGTTGGAATTCTGGCAGGAGCTCCTTTGCATATTAGGCCACACACCCCTGATGTAGCCAATCCTCCAAGAGCTTACAAAAAAGAGCCTTGTAAGCTCTCGGAGGATTGGCCACATCAGGGATGTGTGGCCTAATATGCAAAGGAGATCCTGCTAGAATTCCACCCCTGAGTGTGCGGACGCTTACCTGGGAGAACCGGGTTTGATTCCCCACTCTTCCCCTTGCAGCTGCTGGAATGGCCTTGGGTCAGCCATAGCTCTGGCAGAGCTGTCCTTGAAAGGACAGCTGCTGTGAGAGCTCTCTCAGCCCCATCCATCTCACATGGCATCTACTGTGGGGGAAGAAGATAAAGGAAACTGTAAGTCACTCGGGGACTCTGATTCAGAGAGAAGGGTGGGGTATAAATCTACAGTCTTCTTCTAGTTGGCAAAATTCATAATTAACATAGAATGTCAGCTATCCACAAGCTGCAGCGATGCCTACTAGTTTACACTGTGTTAAAAATAAGGATTAGCAGGTTGTGGGATGTGGGATGCAGACTCCCAGGTGGAAAGAGGCCTCAGGGAGACAAGTTTAATCTGGTCTCCCTGGGCAACACTGATAGGCGCCGGGGGTGGAATTCTAGCAGGAGCTCCTTTGCATATTAGGCCACACCCCCTGCTGTAGCCAATCCTCCGAGAGCTTACAAGGCTCTTTTTTGTAAACTCTCGGAGGACTGGCTACATCGGGGGGGGGGTGTGGCCTAATATGCAAAGGAGCTCCTGCTAGAATTCCACCCCTGATAGGCACCAGCTGAAGGGCAGACTTGGCCTTGGCTATTGGAGGCTGAGAAAGAAGTGTGTTTTATTCGAGAGACTTTAAAAGGGCTATTGGCGGGTGCAGGAAAGCGAATAGCCATTGCCCCCCTTTTCTATAATAGGTGATAAGTTTCGATTGTACTCCAGTCTGGCAAGACCTGGACAGCTTGCCATGTAATGCTTGCTTCAGTCAAGTCTCAGCATTAAAACTCCTTTTGATCCCACTCAAGAAGTCTCGTGATTGAACCTGGGCAAAAGCTTACAGCCATCTCCTGCATAAGAACATAAGAGAAGCCATGTTGGATCAGGCCAATGGCCCCTCCAGTCCAACACTCTGTGTCACATAAGAACATAAGAGAAGCCCTGTTGGATCAGGCCAATGGCCCATCCAGTCCAGCACTCTGTGTCTCATAAGAACATAAGAGAAGCCCTGTTGGATCAGGCCAGTGGCCCATCCAGTCCAGCACTCTGTGTCACATAAGAACATAAGAGAAGCCCTGTTGGATCAGGCCAATGGCCCATCCAGTCCAACACTCTATGTCACATAAGAACATAAGAGAAGCCCTGTTGGATCAGGCCAATGGCCCATCCAGTCCAGCACTCTGTGTGTCTCATAAGAACATAAGAGAAGCCCTGTTGGATCAGGCCAGTGGCCCATCCAGTCCAGCACTCTGTGTCACATAAGAACATAAGAGAAGCCATGTTGGATCAGGCCAATGGCCCCTCCAGTCCAACACTCTGTGTCACATAAGAACATAAGAGAAGCCCTGTTGGATCAGGCCAATGGCCCATCCAGTCCAGCACTCTGTGTCTCATAAAAACATAAGAGAAGCCCTGTTGGATCAGGCCAGTGGCCCATCCAGTCCAGCACTCTGTGTCACATAAGAACATAAGAGAAGCCATGTTGGATCAGGCCAATGGCCCATCAAGTCCAACACTCTGTGTCACAGAAGAGAAGCCCTGTTGGATCAGGCCAATGGCCCATCCAGTCCAGCACTCTGTGTCACATAAGAACATAAGAGAAGCCATGTTGGATCAGGCCAACGGCCCATCAAGTCCAACACTCTGTGTCACACAGTGGCAAAAATTTTTATATACACACACACACTGTGGCTAATAGCCACTGATGGACCTGTGCTCCATATTTTTATCTAAACCCTTCTTGAAGGTGGCCATGCTTGTGGCCGCCACCACCTCCTGTGGCAGTGAATTCCACATGTTAATCACCCTTTGGGTGAAGAAGTACTTCCTTTTATCCGTTTTAACCTGTCTGCTCAGCAATTTCATCGAATGCGCACGAGTTCTTGTATTGTGAGAAAGGGAGAAAAGTACTTCTTTCTCTACTTTCTCCATCCCATGCATTATCTTGTAAACCTCTATCATGTCACCCCGCAGTCGACGTTTCTCCAAGCTAAAGAGTCCCAAGCGTTTCAACCTTTCTTCATAGGGAAAGTGCTCCAGCCCTTTAATCATTCTAGTTGCCCTCTGGACTTTCTCCAATGCTATAATATCTTTTTTGAGGTGCAGCGACCAGAACTGCACACAGTACTCCAAATGAGACCGCACCATCGATTTATACAGGGGCAGGGGCACTGCAGGGGCACTGCTTTCTAGTCTGGAGGTCAGTTGTAATTCCAGGGGATATCCAGCCCCGCTAGGAAGTTTGCAAGCTAACTAGCCACCCAGAAAAACTGACCACGGGAGTGGCCAAACTCGCTTCATGTAAGAGACGCATAGAATCAACATCAGACGTTTGAGAGCTGCGAGACATGAACGTCAGATGCCTGAGAGCTGCAAGGCAGGCAAGAAGGAAAGGGGGAAAGAAAGCAAACAGATGGGGGAGGGAGAAGTGGAAAGAAAGCAACTTTAACTTTCAATGCATTCTCCAAGCCACCGGCTGACTTGGCTTGGAGAAGTGACTTAAAGAGAGAAAAGCCTTCTCCAAGCTGGCTGACGGGGCGGTGGGGGCTTCAAGAGCCACACCATATTGCTGAAAGAGCCACTTGCGGCTCCTGAGCCACAGTTTGGCCACCCCTGGACTACACTATGAGCGTTTTCGCACTGACCTTAATCAGCAGCGATGCCCCTCTTCACCGCGCAGGATCGGCGCAGATTTCGCACTAATTGCCGCGGAGCACCCGGAAGAGCCGGAAAGTCCCGCGGCTTTTGCGGCACAAATGGAAACTGGTTTTTGGCGGCAATTAGTGCGATCCTGCGCGGTGAAGAGGGGCGTCGCTGCTGATTAAGGTCAGTGCGAAAACGCCCTATGTGTGACATCTAAATGAAGCATATTTGCTTATACTTGGTGACGGCACATCATTCATTGTGCTAGCGATTGGTGTGGGGAGGGATAAAGAGATCTAAAGAACACTAAAGAATGCTTTACCACTGGCTAATTCTTCCCACTCCCTTCTCTGGTTTCCGGAATTTCACCAGGCACTTATATGAACATATGAAGCTGCCTTCTACTGAATCAGACCCTGGGTCCATCAAAGTCCGTCTTGTCAACTCAGACTGGCAGCGGCTCTCCAGGGTCTCAAGCTGAAGTTTTTCACGCCTATTTGCCTGGACCCTTTTTTTAGTTGGAGATGCTGGGGATCGAACCTGGGACCTTCTGCTTACCAAGCAGATACTCTACCACTGAGCCACCGTCTCTCCCCTAAATCCATATGAACATATGAAGCTGCCTTCTACTGAATCAGACCCTCAGTCCATCAAAGTCAGTCTTGTCTACTCAGACTGGCAGCGGCTCTCCAGGGTCTCAAGCTGAGGTTTTTCACGCCTATTTGCCTGGACCCTTTTTAGTTGGAGATGCCAGGGATTGAATCTGCTTACCAAGCAGATACTCTACCACTGAGCCACCGTCCCTCCCCTAAATCCATATGAACATATGAAGCTGCCTTCTACTGAATCAGACCCTCGGTCCCATCAAAGTCAGTCTTGTCTACTCAGACTGCCAGCGGCTCTCCAGGGTCTCAAGCTAGCCTTGCCAATCCCCAGGTCCCAGCAGGGGTTCTTCTGCTTTCACAGGCTCCTTCCCGCCCCCAATCAGCTGGCCGGCGGGGAAGCCCCGCCCCCAGAAGACTATGTGCCTTTTCACCTCCGGAGGTTTCAGTCTCTGATTGAAAAGCTTTCTCTTGGGATGGTGTGTCTGTGTTACTTTGAAGAAGCTGGCAGCTACTTGTGAGCAGAGAGGCCAATCCCTTGCTTTAGAGTTGCCAGAAACGGTGGGGAGGGGGGAGGGAAACGGTGGGGAGGGGGGAGGGAAACTTCATTATTCACTATGTGGAGATCGATTCTCTTAGGGTATAATGGGCAATTGATCTGGAGGTTTCGAGGGCTCTGGGGGAGCTGTATTTTGAGGTAAAGGCACCAGATTTTCAGTATAGTATCTAGTGGCTCTTCCCAAAGTACCCCCCAAGTTTCAAAACGATTGGACTGGGGAGTCTAATTTTATGAGCCCCAAAAGAAGGTGCCCCTATCCTTCATTATTTCCTACGGAAGGAAGACATTTAAAAAGGTGTGCTGTCCCTTTAAATGCGATGGCCAGAACTCCCTTGGAGTTCAATTATGCTTGTCACACCCTTGTTCCTGGCTCCGCCTCCAATGTCTCCTGGCTGCACCCCCAAAGTCCCCAGATATTTCTTGAATTGGACTTGGCAACCCTATCTCAAACTGAGGTTTTTCATGCCTATTTGCCTGGACCCTTTTTAGTTGGAGATGCCGGGGATTGAACCTGGGACCTTCTGCTTACCAAGCCAGATGCTGTACCACTAAGCCACCATCCCTCCCTCAATTCTTCTGGATTCTGGAGGCTGGCATCCCTCGTTCCCCCTGAGAAAATGGCTTCTTTGGAGAGTGGGCTGTGAATTATACCCTCCTGAGGTCCCTCTCCTTTTCCTAAGCCCCGTCCTCCCCAGATTCCGATCCCGGAACTCCAGGAACTGCTCGACCCAGAGGTGGCAACCCAATTCATACCAGACGGTCTTCTTTCTCCAGTGGTCCGAGGCCGGAACCAGGAAGAGAAGCTTCTCCAAGACTTGATGGCCAACTACAACCGCAACTTGCGCCCAGCCAAGGAGGAGGGGGAGATCATCGACGTGACGCTCAAGCTGACCCTCACAAACCTCATTTCGCTGGTGAGAAAGCCCTTCTCCCTGCCCCCGCTCCCGGGGCCCACACAGATAGGGTTGCCAATCCCCAGGTGGGGGCAGGGGATCCCCCGGTTTGGAGACCCTCCCCTCGCTTCAGGGTCGTCAGAAAGCGGGGGGAGGGGAGGGAAATGTCTGCTGGGAACTGTTATTCCCTAGGGAGATTTATTCCCATAGAAAATCATGGAGAATTGATCCGTGGTTATCTGGGGCTCTGGGGGGGGCTGTTTTTTGGGGGTAGAGGCACCAAATTTTCAGTATAGCATCTAGCGCCTCTCCCCAAAATAGCCCCCAAGTTTCAAAAAGATTGGACCAGGGGGTCCAATTCTATGAGCCCCAAAAGAAGGTGCTCCTATCCTTCATTATTTCCTATGGAAGGAAGGAATTGAAAAGGTGCCTTGGTGCAGAAATCTGAAGTGTACAAGACATTCATAAAATGGGTCAAAGCAGTTGAGAGGCAATTAGGTGTAAACCTCCAGGCTATTCAGACCGACAGAGGGGGGGAATTCTTATCAAATGAATTGAAATGTTGGCTGGAGAACAAGGGCATTGCCCACCGTTTAACGAACCCAGCCACGCCCCAAGAAAACGGGCTAGCGGAGCGCACAGGAGCTGTGTTGCAGACGTTAATGTACAGCATGCTTGAAGATGCAAGGTTGCCAATTTGCTATTGGGCTGAGGCTATGTACTGTGCTGTGTTTATCCATAATCGTGTTTGGTGTAAACCTGTAAATGATTTGCCCTATAGGAAGCTGTATAATAGGTGTCCAGATTTAAAATTTTTGAGAGTCTTTGGGACACAAGCCTGGGTGAATATTCCACTGAAGAATAGAAGGAAAGGAATGTCCCTTTCAATGTGATGGCCAGACCTCCCTTTGGAGTTCAATGATGCTTGTCACAGCCTTGATCTTGGCTCCACCCCTAATGTCTCCTGGCTCCACCCCCAAAGTCCCCAGATATTTCTTGAATTGGACTTGGCAACCCTACACACAGACCAGAATTCAAGCATTGCGTATTTCCTGTTTAGATCCAATGGGGTCTGACAGGCTTTGGGTTGGGAAATGTGTGATGCGGTGGCTAAAAAAGCCCAATGCAATTTTGGGCTGTATTATCAGACGTAAAGTGTCCAGATCACGTGGTATCGCTTTACTTTGCTGTGATAAGGCCTCACCTGGAATATTGTGTTCAGTTTTGGGCCTCTCCTCAACCCACCCCCCCCACCAAGTTCCAAAGAAATTCGACCAGGGGTTCCAATTCTATGAGCCCCAAAAGTATCATTCATTCAATGCCCTTTATTGGCAGGGAGCAGGGAACCAATCCATCCATCAAATGGCAATTTGCAAATACATGAAACGCCTCCTAGATGCTAGATATAAAAAATTTGCAACGGCTTCAATTAACAATTGGTTCCGAGTTGACAGCAAGAGGACACTTTTATATTTGTCGGGCTTTGCTGTTTGCTCACTTTTGGAGCCCCAAAAGAAGAATTGCAGATTTATACCCCGCCTTCTCTCTGAATCAGAGACTCAGAGCGGCTTACAATCTCCTTTATCTTCTTCCGCCCCACAACAGACACCCTGTGAGGTGGGTGGGGCTGAGAGGGCTCTCCCAGCAGCTGCCCTTTCAAGGACAACCTCTGCCAGAGCTCTGGCTGACCCAAGGCCATTCCAGCAGGTGCAAGTGGAGGAGTGGGGAATCAAACCTGGTTCTCCCAGATAAGAGTCCGCACACTTCACCACTACACCAAACTGGCTCTCTGGTGCCCCTATCCTTCATTATTTCCAAATGCAGGGAAGGCATTTAAAAGGCATCCCTTTAAACGTGATGGCCAGAACTCCTTCCAAGTTCAATCGTGCTTGTCACACCCTTTCTCCTGACTCCACCCCCAAAGTCTCCTGGCACCATCCCCAAAGTCCCCAGGGATTTCTTGAGCTGGACCTGGCAACCCTAGTGATGTTACCTCTGTCATCTTTTCCCTAGAACGAGAGAGAGGAGGCCCTCACCACCAATGTCTGGGTAGAGATGGTAAGTGAATATGGAAAGATTCCCCTGAGCTTCCTTCAGATTTGCATCGTTGAGCCTTTGAAATCTGTGTGAGGGCAGGGCTTGGAGGGAACTCAGCAGGGGATAATACCATAGAGCAGGAGTGGCCAAACTGTGGCTCGGGAGCTGGTTTGGTGTAGTGGTTAAGTGTGCGGACTCTTATCTGGGAGAACCGGGTTTGATTCCCCACTCCTTCACTTGCAGCTGCTGGAATGGCCTTGGGTCAGCCATAGCTCTGGCAGAGGTTGTCCTTGAAAGGGCAGCTGCTGGGAGAGCCCTCTCAGCCCCACCCACCTCACAGGGTGTCTGTTGTGGGGGGAGAAGATCTAGGAGACTGTGAGCCGCTCTGAGTCTCTGATACAGAGAGAAGGGCGGGCTATAAAAGCTGCAGTCGTCTTCTTCTACTTAATGTTAGAGCTACATAGAATAAACCTAAGATGTTTGAGAGCCACAAGACATAAATGTCAGATGTTTGAGAGCAGGCAAGCAGGAAGGAAGACAAAAGAACAGATGGAGGTTGTCCTTGAAAGGGCAGACTCTTATCTGGGAGAACCGGGTTTGATTCCCCACTCCTCCACTTGCACCTGCTGGAATGGCCTTGGGTCAGCCATAGCTCCGGCAGAGGTTGTCCTTGAAAGGGTAGCTGCTGTGAGAGCCCTCTCAGCCCCACCCACCTCACAGGGTGCTGTTGTGGGGGGAGAAGACAGGGGAGATTGTGAGCCGCTCTGAGTCTCCGATTCAGGGAGAAGAGCGGGGTATAAATCTGCAGTTCTTCTTCTTCTTTCTCATGTATTGTGTGGCTCTTGAAGCCTCCTCTGCTCCACTGCCCAACTTGGAAAAGGCATTTCTCTATTTAAATCACTTCTCCAAGCCAAGTCTGCCCGCGGCTTGGAGAATGCATTTTTAAAGTTGCTTTCTTTCCACCTCTCCCTCTCACCTACCTTTCCCCATCTTTGCCAGCAATGGCGTGATTACCGCCTGCAGTGGGACCCAGATGCCTATGACAATATTGAGCGCCTCCGGATCCCTTCCACTTCCGTGTGGCTGCCGGACATCATCCTAGAAAACAAGTTAGTGCTCACAAAGATTGCTCTTTGTTTCTTCTCCCTGCCCCTACCAGTATCACGGGGGCCAGAATCAGAGCTGAGAAAAGCAACTAAGAGGGCAACCAAGATGGTTAGGGGGTTGGAGTATCTACTCAATAAGGAAAGACTGAAGACTCTGGGACAGGGGTGTCAAACATGTGGACCGGGGGCCGAGTCAGGCCCTTGGAGGGTTTCTATCAGGCCCCCAAGCAACTGGCTGTCATCTGCTTCCTTCTCCCTCTCTTTTGCTTCCTTCTGCATCACAGCTTGCTTTGCAAGACTTGCTCAATCACACAGGAACTACTGAGCAAAAACTCTATTTTCTCTATTGGCTTCCCTTGGGGAGGAAGGGTGGGGGAGGGAGAGCTTGTTTTGCCAGGCTCTCAATCATGCAGCAGAGCTACTGAGCCATGCCTCTCTTCCTTCTATTGGCTGAGGCTCCTCCCCTTCTGGTCCCCTGGGTAGGGATGGAAAGAGCCAGAGCTTCCTTTGCCCAGTTCCCTGGATCCCATGGGAGAAATACAAAGAAAGCACCTTTAAGACTGAGTGCTAATGTTTTAATCATGTTTTACATTTAAAAATAAAAATAAAAATCTTTAATTGTGTTTTGTCTGAGCATTTTCCCACAGAGCTTACCTCGGAGCGACGTCCCTCTTCACTGCGCAGCGTCTGCGCGGATTTCTCACCAACTGCTCCGCATAACCAGGAAGAGCCGCGGCTGTTGCGTCGCTAACGTAAACTGCTTTTTAGAGGTTTACATCTGCGACGCAAAAGGTCCGGCACTTCCTGGTTCTGCGGAGCAGTTGGTGGGAAATCCGCGCAGACGCCGTGCGGTGAAGAGGGACGTCGCTCCGAGGTAAGCTCTGTGGGAAAACACCCTCTGTGTCCTTTATAAAGTTTATATGTTCTATTTTTGTAGTTTAAATTGGATGTTGTTAACAAAAATATAAATTGGGGGGAAAAATATAAAGTTTATATCTCTGCTGCCTAATCTTAAAATAGGTACACACATGGCCCAACCTGACAAGGTCTCAGTTATGTCAGATCCAGTAACAGATGAGTGACACCCCTGGTCAGGGACTCTTCCGTTTAGAAAAGAGGCAACTAAGAGGGGAAACGATCGAGGCTCAAAAACTACCCGTAAGGTGGAGACAGTGGACACAGAGAACTTTTTTTTTCCTCTCTCCAAAATACTAGAACTTGAGGGCATCCAATGAAACTGACGGACAGTAGGTTCAGGACAGATAGAAGGAAATACGACTTGACACACAGATTAAAATGCGGAATTCGCTGCCAGACGATGTAGTGATGGCTACAGAAATAAACAGCTTTAAAAGGGGGTTAGATATATTCATGGAGGATGTCTATCAATGGCTACTAGCCATGGTAACAGAGGGGAACGTCCACATTGAAACTCAGTCAGGAGGCAGCATCAGGGAAAGACCTCGGCCTCTGTGCCCTGTTGTTGGCCCTCCAGAGGAATTATTTGGCCACTGTGTGAGACAGGAGGCTGGACTAGATGGACCCTCACTGGTCTGATCCAGCAGGGCTCTTCTGATGTTCTTATGAAGGCCTCAGCCTCTCTGCCCCGTTGTTGGCCCTCCAGAGGAACTGGTTGGCCACTGTGTGAGACAGGAGGCTGGACTAGATGGACCCTCACTGGTCTGATCCAGCAGGGCTCTTCTGATGTTCTTATGAAGGCCTTGGCCTCGCCACCCTGTTGTTGGCCCTCCAGGGGAACTGGTTGGCCACTGTGTGAGACAGGATGCTGGACTAGGTTGACCACTGGTCTGATCCAGAAGGGCTCTTCTGATGTTCTTATGAAGGCCTCAGCCTCTTCACCCTGTTGTTGGCCCTCCAGGGGAACTGGTTGGCCACTGTGTGAGGCAGGCTGCTGGACTAGATGGACCCTCACTGGTTTCATCCAGCAGGGATCTTCTGGTGTTCTTATGAAGGCCTTGGCCTCTCTGCCCTGTTGTTGGCCCTCCAGAGGAATTGGCTGGCCACTGTGTGAGACAGGATGCTGGACTAGATGGACCTTCACTGGTCTGATCCTGCAGGGCTCTTCTGATGTTCTTATGAAGGCCTCAGCCTCTCTGCCCTGTTGTTGGCCTTCCAGAGGAACTGGTTGGCCACTGTGTGAGACAGGATGTTGGACTAGATGAACCACTGGTCTGATCCAGCAGGGCTCTTCTGATTTTCTTGTTTTTGCCTTGATTTAGGCTTACCATCTTCCTGCTCATGTTGGGTAAATGTTAATGTTGTCTGGCTGAGACTGGCAACCAGTAGGAGGGCCAGGGTCTGGAGACATGGCAGGGGGATGTGACATTGGCATTGTCACTATATGACTTCTGGGCAGAGCTCAGGTTCCTGTACCGACCTAATGTCACTTCTAGATTTTTTTTTAACTTGAAGTGCCAAAGTGCCCTGAACAATGCTGCCTTCTTAAATTTTTCTCCCCCGGTGCCGCTTCCTAAGCGATCCCATTGTTCTCCAGCAGAGGGCAGAAGTGATGACCTCATGGACAGGAGCCCCAAATGTCCAAGGCCTTAACTAGCTACCAACCTTTCTCATTACTAGCCAGTGTGGTGCATTGGTTAGAGCAGGGGTGTCAAACATGCAGTCCAAGGACTGAATCAGGTCCCCGGAGGGATCCAATCAGGTCCTGAGCAACTGGCTCTTGTCTCCTTCCTTCTCCCTCTCTTGCTTCCTTCTGCATCTGAACTTGCTTTGCAAGGCTTGCTCAATCGCACAGCAGAGCTACAGAGCTACAGAACAAAACCTCAATTTTCTCCATTGGTTGAGGCTCCTCCTCCTGATCCCTGGGGAGGGAGGGAAAGAGCCAGAGCTTCCTTTTCCCAGTTCCCTGGATCCCATGGGAGAACGACAAAGAAAGCACCTTTAAGACCAAGAAGTACTAATATTTTAAGCATGTTTTATTTTAAGTTAAAAAAAAATCTTTAGTCATGTTTGTCTGTGTCCTTTAAAGTTTTTATCTCTGCTACTTAATCTTCAGTAGGTACACAGGTGGCCCAGCCAGCCGAACAAGGTCTCATCTATGTCAGATCCGGCCCTCACAACAAACGAGTTCGACACCCCTGGGTTAGAGTGTTCAACCAATATTTGGGAGAGCCAGGTTTGAATCCTTGCTCTGCCTCGGAAGCTCACTGGGTGTCCTCGGGTCGGTCACATCCTCTCAGCCCAGCCTACTTTGCGGGGTTGTCGTGGGAATAAAATGGAAGGGGGGGGGGGAGAACGACGCAGCTGCTTTGTGGAGAAAGGCGGAGCATGAATTAGGCGAACGAATAAGGAATCCTCCTTTCGAAGGGAGAAGGGGAGGAGCCAGCTCTCCTGATCTCTTTCTCATCTTGTTCCGTGCAGTATCGACGGGGTCTTTGACATCACGCTCTACACCAATGTCTTGGTGTCTCCGGACGGATCCATCTACTGGCTGCCCCCAGCCATCTACCGCAGCGCCTGCTCCATCATCGTCACGTATTTCCCCTTCGACTGGCAGAATTGCTCCATGGTGTTCCAGTGAGCCTTGGCACTATTACCTAGGTGGTCTGGGTTGCTTGCTAGCCCTGCTTGATCCTGCCCACTTTCTAAAAGTACTTGATGGGCACCAGAAAAGGTGCTGGTGGACACCAGATTCGGGATCCTGACCTAGAGATATCGATTTGTCTATCTGATAACAGCGCTGGGATGTGTGGGTCCTTACTTTGCGCTTCTCTGTTTACAAGGTCTCAGACCTACAATGCCCACGAAATTAATCTGCTGTTGGCGGTGGAAGAAGACCAGATGATTGAATGGATCTTCATTGACCCAGAAGATTTCACAGGTAATTGTGTCCACACCTGAGCCGGAAGGATGGGGGAAGGTCCTTAAAAGAATATAACAGTTGCAGAATGTTCTTACTGGATCTGGCCAAGCGTTTCACCAGTGTGACATTCCATTGTCAAAAATGCCAGTCTCTGGAAAGCTCACAGGTTGACTGTGAAGACTCCAGGACTATCATGTTGTTAGTTCCTACCACCTGGCCCTTCAGAAGTATGTTGAGTATGAACATGGAAGACTCCATGGAGCTATAATGCGTAACCATGGATAGGGCTACTCTCCTCCTTGAATTTGTCCAGGTTTTTTTTTTCTTTTAAAGTTATCTAAGCTCATTCTGGCCAGTCATCCCATCTTGAGGCAGTGAATGCCACAAGATGTATTCATGGAGGAGAGGTCTATCAGTGGCTACTAGCCATGGTGACTAAATGGAACCTTCACATTCAGAGGGAGCAAACCTCTGAATCCCAGGGCCAGGAGGCAACATCAGGAGAAGGCCTTGGCCACTCTGTGAGACAGGATGCTGGACTAGATGGACCCTCACTGGTCTGATCCAGCAGAGCTTTTCTGATGTTCTTCTGAAGGCCTTGGGCTCTGTGCCTTGTTGCTGTTCTTCCAGAGGAACTGGTTGGCCTCTTTGTGAGACAGGATGCTGGACTAGGTGGACATCTAGTCAGATCCAGCATGGTGTTCTTATGAAGTCCTAGGCTTCTGTGCCTTGTGGTTGGCCCTCCAGAGGAACTGGTGGGCCACTGTGTGAGGCAGGATGCTGGACTAGATGGACTTCTAGTCAGATCCAGCTGAGCTGTTCTGATATTCTTATGAAGGCCTCGGCCTCTCTGACTTCTTGTTGGATCTTCATTGCTGTCAGATGGCCATTCAGCCTCTGTTTAAAACCTCCAAGGAAGGAGAGCCCACCACCTCCTAAGGAAGCCTGTTCCACTGAGGAACCACTCTAACGGTCAGGAAGTTCTTCCTCATGTTGATCTGGAAACTCTTCTGATTTAATTTCGACCCATTGGTTCTGGTATTACCATCTGGGGCCACAGAAAACAATTCTGCACCATTCTCTATATGACAGCCCTTCAAGTACTTGAAGATGGTGATCCTATCACCTCTCAGTAACCTCCTCTCCAAGCTAAACATGCCCAGCTCCTTCAACCTTTCTTCATAGGACTTGGTCTCCAGACCCCGCACCATCTTCGTCGCCCTCCTCTGGACCCGTTCCAGCTTGTCTATATCCTTCTTAAAATGTGGTACTCAAAACTGGACACAATACTCCAGGTGAGGTCTTACCAGAGCAGAGTAAAGCGACACCATCACTTCATGTGATCCGGACACTAGACTTCTGTTGATACAGCCCAAAATCGCATTTGCCTTTTTAGCCACCACATCACACCGCATCGTGCCTAAGTGTCTTTAACAGGCCAATTCCCAATTCACTCACTTTGTCCTTTGTAAAAAAACCCACACATCTAAACTGGTGCCCATCCTCACACCCCATGACCGCAAATTTCATAAATGAATTAGGTGTCTTTGGTCTGTCAGTAATCTGCCAAGGGTTTTTGCCAGGGGACCCAGAAGAGCAGTGTGAGAGAAATGTGTGTGTGTATGTAATCTTCCATCATTCATTCAGGCCAAGATGACAGGACTTAAACCTGGGGCCTGGCAAAGTCAGTAGGAGAGTCAGTTTGGTGTAGTGGTGAAGTGTGCGGACTCTTATCTGGGAGAACCGGGTGTGATTCCCCCCTCCACCACTTGCACCTGCTAGCATGGCCTTGGTCAGCCATAGCTTTGGCAGAGGTTGTCCTTGAAAGGGCAGCTGCTGTGAGAGCCCTCTCCAGCCCCACCCACCTCACAGGGTGTCCGTTGTGGGGGAGGAAGGTAAAGGAGATTGTGAGCCGCTCTGAGACTCTTTGGAGTGGAGGGCGGGATATAAATCCAATATCTTCATCTACCTCACAGGGTGTCTGTTGTGGGGGAGGAAGGGAAAGGAGATTGTGAGCCGCTCTGAGACTCTTCGAAGTGGAGGGAGGGATATAAATCCAATATCTTCATCTACCTCACAGGGTGTTTGTTGTGGGGAAGGAAGGTAAAGGAGATTGTGAGCCGCTCTGAGACTCTTAGGAGTGGAGGGCAGGATATAAATCGAATATCTTCATCTACCTCACAGGGTGTCTGTTGGGGGGGGAGGAAGGGAAAGGAGATTGTGAGCCGCTCTGAGACTCTTCGGAGTGGAGGGAGGGATATAAATCCAATATCTTCATCTACCTCACAGGGTGTCTGTTGTGGGGGAGGGAGGGAAAGGAGATTGTGAGCCGCTCTGAGACTCTTCGGAGTGGAGGGCGGGATATAAATCCAATATCTTCATCTACCTCACAGGGTGTCTGTTGTGGGGGAGGAAGGGAAAGGAGATTGTGAGCCGCTCTGAGACTCTTCGGAGTGGAGGGCGGGATATAAATCCAATATCTTCATCTACCTCACAGGGTGTCTGTTGTGGGGGAGGGAGGGAAAGGAGATTGTGAGCCGCTCTGAGACTCTTCGGAGTGGAGGGCGGGATATAAATCCAATATCTTCATCTACCTCACAGGGTGTCTGTTGTGGGGGAGGAAGGGAAAGGAGATTGTGAGCCGCTCTGAGACTCTTCGGAGTGGAGGGCGGGATATAAATCCAATATCTTCATCTACCTCACAGGGTGTCTGTTGTGGGGGAGGGAGGGAAAGGAGATTGTGAGCCACTCTGAGACTCTTCGGAGTGGAGGGCGGGATATAAATCCAATATCTTCATCTACCTCACAGGGTGTCTGTTGTGGGGGAGGAAGGTAAAGGAGACTGTGAGCCGCTCTGAGACTCTTCGGAGTGGAGGGCGGGATATAAATCCAATATCTTCATCTACCTCACAGGGTGTCTGTTGTGGGGGAGGAAGGTAAAGAAGATTGTGAGCCGCTCTGAGACTCTTCGGAGTGGAGGGCGGGATATAAATCCAATATCTTCATCTACCTCACAGGGTGTCTGTTGTGGGGGAGGAAGGGAAAGGAGATTGTGAGCCGCTCTGAGACTCTTCGGAGTGGAGGGCGGGATATAAATCCAATATCTTCATCTACCTCACAGGGTGTCTGTTGTGGGGGAGGAAGGGAAAGGAGATTGTGAGCCACTCTGAGACTCTTCGGAGTGGAGGGCGGGATATAAATCCAATATCATCATCATTATCATCAAAGCAAGGGCAACACTGCTGAGCTCTTGCCCCACCCAAAGTCTCCCCATGTGCAGATAACGGCAACTGAATCCCGTTAAAGAAGTGGAAGAGCTACACCGCACTCACGGAGGCAAAGGTGCCAATTTGCTTGATGTTCTGTTCATAACTTTGCGTACTCGTGGGCCTCCAGAGTAAAATGATGCCTTCACTTCAAGTGATCTGGACACTATACTTCTCTTAATACAGCCCAAAATTGCCCCAGTTATGTTTCCACAGATACCATGGCAGTGTGTACCATTCCAACCAGAGAATCATTTGTATTTGTCCCCCCCCCCTTTTTATTCTGCCCTCGTCTTTCTTCCCCTCCGCGTCACTCAAAGCTAATTTCTCCATTTAAGGGGATTGAACCGGGGACACGGTTGGCCCAAGCAGCTGCTGCTGCCATTCTCCATCACGTTTTAATAGCATATTGAAAGCACAAAGTTTGTTGTCGGGAGCGGGAAGGGTGTGTTTTTCCCCCCATTACTGAGACAAGCCAGTGATTTTAGTCTAGTAAAAATCTATCGGTCTGCCAGACGACAAGGGGAAACGCAACAGCGACACTGGCTTAATAATATGTCATGCTTGGATTTGCCTCCCAGCCAGGGGGGAATGGGGAAGAAAAATGTGGGTTTCTGCAGCAGCAGGCAGGCTGGAGAGATTTGGGGAACACAGCACCCGTCAGGATTGGCTCAGCACTTCACCGGATCCCAGCGGCTGGCTGAAATCCCCTTGAAATAGAAGGCGGTTGCAAGCATAGTCTTGATGTATTGGCTCTTGCTGCTTTGGGTAAATCCACAGGTTTCTGCATGGACTCTTCTCATCCTTAGAATAGAACTCTGGATCTATTTCCTCTCAGCCTATTCCCATAACTGCCTTCCCAAGGGAGCTGTAACTGGCCATTCCATCTATCCAGTTGAAGCTCTGGCTTTGGTGAGGATGTGGTTGCAACTTGTTATCGGGTTGGAGAGAGACGGAGAATCACAAACACCAGATTATTCCAGTGTGGTTTCTTTCAACCTGTGGGTCGGACATTCAAGAAACGGGTCAAATAGGGTAAGGGGCAGAAGTAGAGTTGCTAACTCGACTGAAGAATTCCTGGAAATTTGGGGATGGTGTGTGGGGAGCTCAAGGCATGGGAAGGGACCTTAGCAGGATATAATGCCATGGAGTCGACCTTCTAAACCAGGGGCATCAAACATGCAGCCCGGGGGCCGAATCAGGCCCCCGAAGGGCTCCTATCAGGTCCCCAAGCAACTGGCTGTCATCTGCTTCCTTCTCCCTCTCCCTTACTTCCTTCTGCATAACAGCTTGTTTAGAAAGGCTGGCTCAATCGCACAGGAGCTACAGAGCAAAGCCTCTATTTTTTCAATTGGCTGAGGCTCCTCTTTTGGGGAGGAAGAGGAAAGGCAGAGCTTATTCTTCCAGAGCTACTGAGCCAGGTATGTCTTCCTTCTATTGGCTGAGGCTCCCCCCCCCCCAGTCCCCTGGGGAAGGAAGGAAAGAGCCAGAGCTTCCTATGCCCAGTTCCTAACCTGACATGGCCTGACCCAACAAGGTCTCATTCATGTCAGATCTGGCCCTCATAACAAATGAGTTCGACACCCTTGTTCTAAACAGCCATTTCCTGTGGGGGAATTGGGGCAGTGATGCTCTGTATTCTTGGTGCTTGGAGGGGGCAAGAGTGGGAGAGCTTCTGGAGTTCTGGCCCCTCTGGTGGACCTCCTGATGGCAACTGGGTTTTGGCCACTATGTGACACAGAGTGTTGGACCGGATGGACCATTGGCCTGATCCAACATGGCTTCTCTTATGTTCTTATGTCTGCGCATGTGATGCTCTGTATTTTTGGTGCTTGGGGGGGAACAGTGGGAGGGCTTCTAGTGTCCTGGCCCCACTGATAGACCTCCTGATGGCACCATTTATTTGGCCACTGTGTGACACAGAGTGTTGGACTGGATGACCATTGGCCTGATCCAGCATGGCTTCTCTTATGTTATGTCTGGGGCAGTGATGCTCTGTATTCTTGGTGCTTGGAGGGGGCAACAGTGGGAGGGCTTCTGGTGTCCTGGTCCCACTGATAGACCTCCTGATGGCACCCTGTTTATTTGACCACTGTGTGACACAGAGTGTTGGACTGGATGGACCATTGGCCTGATCCAACATGGCTTCTCTTATGTTCTTATGTCTGGGGCAGTAATGCTCTGTATTCTTGGTGTTTGGGGGGGGGGGCAAGAGTGGGAGGGCTTCTGGAATTCTGGGTCCACTGGTGGACCTCCTGATGGCACCTGGGTTTTGGTCACTGTGTGACACAGGGTGTTGAACTGGATGAGCCATTGGCCTCATCCAACATGGCTTCTCATGTGTTCTTATGCTCTTATGATCTCCGTCATCTGGAACTCAGTTGTAATTCCAAAACCCCAGGTTCCACCTGGAGGTTGGCAACTTAGGACGATGGTAGGTTTTGGTGAGAGAGGAGACCGTTGATGTGTTAGCAAATCTGGCATTGCCTCTGCAGAAATGTGTAAAATGGCCATGCTCCATGAGCTATTGATCAGTAGAATGATAATATTTTTAAATGAAAAAGAAAATATAAACTTTTGTTCAGGGTTGAGGTTGACTCAAGTGAGTTTCTTCCATCTGAGACGGAGGAGGGGAAAATATAGAGTTACTTTCCCTCAGAGAGGGCATACATTAGAGTTTATGTAGAGTAGGGCACTTCAAGATGTCTAAGGACAAATGCCACGGCAGGGGGCAAGAAACAAAATGCTGGCAGTTCTGTTAATCCCTTGGAAAGTATCCAAACCGGGACAGAAACAAATGCCTTTACTGAGATCAGCTAAAGGTCACAATGTAGTGAAGGAGCTCTTGTATTTCACACTATTCTACCCTCGCTCAAACACACAAACAAAAGATTTTCAAGGTGTGTGAAAAAAGGAAAAACCGGGGAAGGATTTGGGCTGAATCGGCTTCTAATACCAATCGTTTCCTCCTAATGATGAGGATTGGAACCGTTTAAAAAACAATGAAAGTGGAGATTCTCAAGCGCATACAAGAGTTTCTGTTTTCATGAGGAACATACTGGTACAGTCACCAAACTTGAACTGAAAAATGGCAGCTTGGGAGGGCGGACTCCTTGGCGATGGGTCCCCAACTTTTATGAGCCGGTGATCACCTTTGGAATTCTGACACAACTCGGAGGGCACAGCCGCAAAATGGCTGCCACAAAATGGCTGCCACAGGAGGTGAAGTCAGTCACAAAATGGCCACCACAATTTCCCGTCAGTCTCACAAGGAAGATCCTTTTGTTGTGGTGCCAAAGCAACGTTTTCAAAAAACGGCACAGCCAATCCAATCGCCAGTGGCCAGTCAGAAGACTAGCTAGGCCAGGGGTGGGGAACAGTGGCTCTCCAGATGTTTTTTTTGCCTACAACTCCCATCAGCCCCAGTCAGCATGGTCAATGGCTGGGGCTGATGGGAGTTGTAGGCAAAAAACATCTAGAGAGCCAGTGTTCCCCACCCCTGACTGCCAGGCAAAAGCCCCACTTTCTGGAAACACTCGGTGGGCGCCATATTGGGGACCCTTGCTGAGGTCTCTTCCCTCCCCAAAACCTGCCCTCCCCAGGTTCCTCTCTCAAATCTCCAGGAATTTCTAATCCTGCAGTTTGACACTCCGCCACTGATCTAGAACTGCCAATCCCCAGTTGGGGGGCAGGGGATCCCTTGGTTTGGAGGCTCTCCCCCTGCTTCAGAGTTATCACAGTATGGTTAGCCAGTATGGTGTAGTGGTTAAGTGTGCAGACTCGTATCTGGGAGAGCCGGGTTTGATTCCCCACTCCTCCACTTGCACCTGCTGGAATGGCCTTGGGTCAGCCATAGCTCTGGCAGAGGTTGTCCTCGAAACGGCAGCTGCTGGGAAAGCCCTCTCCAGCCCCACCCACCTCACAGGGTGTCTGTTGTGGGGGAGGAAGGGAAAGGAGATTGTGAGCCGCTCTGAGACTCTTCGGAGTGGAGGGCGGGATATAAATCCAACATCTTCCAATATCTTCTTATCACAAAACGATGGGGGAATGCCTGCTGGGCACTCTATTATTCCCTATGGAGATCGGTTCCCATAGGGTATAATGGAGAATCAATCTGGGGCTCTGGGGGATTGTTGTCTGAGGTAGAGACCCCAAATTTTCAGCATAGCATCTGGTAGCTCTCCTAAAAAAACAACAACCCAAATTTCAAAAAGATTGGACCAGGTGGTCCAATTCTATGAGTCCCAAAAGAAGCTGTCCCTATCCTCCATTCTTTCCAAATGGAGGGAAGGGGTTTAAAAGGCATGCAGTCCCTTTAAATGTGATGGCCAGGACTCCCTTTGGAGTTCAATTATGCTTGTCACAACCTTGCACCTGGCTCCACCCCCAAAGCCTCCTGGCTCCACCCCCAGAGTCCCCAGATGCTTCTTGAATTGAACCTGGCAACCCTATCTAGAATTCAGTTGTGCTCCATAGCAGAGGTGGAATTCTAGCAGAAGCTCCTTTGCGTATTAGGCCACACACCCCTGATGTAGCCAATCCTCCTGGAGCTTACAAGGCTCTTTTTTGTAAGCTCTTGGAAGATTGGCTACATCAGGGGTGTGTGGCCTAATATGCAAAGGAGCTCCTGCTAGAATTCCACCCCTGCCCGTAGTGAACCTGCCATGTGCCCTGCAAAGATGGCTTCTCTCATGTCCATGTGACCTTGTCTTCCCACAGAGAATGGGGAATGGGCCATTAAGCACCGCCCGGCCAAGAAGATAGTGAACGCCAAGCGCTTCACGCCGGACGACATTAGCTACCAGCAGATCATCTTTTTCCTAATCATCCAGAGGAAGCCGCTCTTCTACATCATCAACATCATCATCCCCTGTGTCCTCATTTCCTCTGTCGCTGTGCTGGTTTACTTCCTGCCGGCCAAAGGTCAGTATTCGGTAGGGTTGCCAAGTCCCCCGCAGCCTCTAGTGGGGAACTGTTGGTGATCTTCTCCCGATGTCACCGTCGCCTGATACAATAGGTGCCGTAGAGTTTTCCCTCCCAAATTGCTAGAGCTTCCGGGGAAACCATAGAGTTTTCCCGGAAGCTCCTAGAGTGGCCAGTGCCCGATGCTGCCGGCGCGTTGACAATGCGGGCCAGCAGGTTGGGAAGCTCCCGGGCGGGGGAATCCTCGCTCGGACAGGGAACTTGGCAGTCCTAGTATTTGTGGGGCCCGGGGATCTCCTGGAATTACAGCTCATCTCCAGACAACAGAGATCAATTAATTTGGAGAAAATGGATGCTTTGGAGGGTGGACTATAGAGCATTGTACCCCACTGAGGTCCCTGTCCTAACCAAGCTCCATCCCATTTCCCAACCTGGAAACAATACCCCGCATCCTCTGCTGGTTGCCAGGCAACCCTATGTTGCCATGGTATCCCAAAGGAAGGTGCTTGTTGTAAGGGTTTCTTTGGGTCCGTCTCCATGGAAAACTTGTACTGGTTTTCTACTAGTTTAGCTGTCACGGCTTCATGTGCAGAATCTTTGGTGAAGGAGGGGGCTTGCGATTTGCCAAAACGCCTGCCCCAACAAGGCTTGCCAACCTCCAGGTGGTGGCTGGAGACATCCTGCTATTACGACTGATCTCCAGGCAACGGACATTAGTTCAACTGGATAAAACAGCCACTTTGTTTTGGTGGACTGTGTGGCATTGTCCCCCGCCGAAGCCCCTCCCCTCCCCAAACCCCACCCTCCTCAGGCTCCACCCCCTAAATCTCTGGGCATTTCCCAAACTTGCTGCTTGCAAAACTGCATTTCCCAGAATTCCCTGGGGAGCGATAGGTGACTATTAAACAACTTGGAGGCTGTAGTGTGTCTAAGAGGGAGGCCTGTGAGGAACTGGGTGTTCATATGTGAGAGCCACCATGGCGTAAAGAGTGCTGGACTGGAATCAGGAAAGCCAGGTCTGAATCCCCACTCTGCAATGGAAGCTTGCTGAGTGACCTTGGGCCGGTCACACGCTCTCTGCCTAACCTACCTCACAGGGTTATTGTGAGGATAAAATGAAGGAGAGAAGAATATAAGCCGCTTTGGGTCCTCATACAGGAGGAAAACAGAGCATAGACATAGTAAACAAATAAAACAATAATAATAATAATATGACGATGATGATGATGAGGTAGGCCTCAGATTCGGTGGGAGCTCACAGGAGCACAGCTCCTGAACCTTTCTGAGAGTTCTACCTCCTCCTTCTTAGAGTTCCACCTCCTTGTCCATTGAAGAGTAGGTGCAGCTGCAGAACAATCCCTGGATGAGCTCCACCACCTATCTTTCTACAAAATGACTGCAGATAATATGTATGGCATAAGCGACTGTGAGACTGCAGATAATATGTATGGCATAAGCGACTGTGAGACTGCAGATAATATGTACGGCATAAACGACTGTGAGACTGCCTTCGCTGATCCAGACTTCTCCCCTTCGGTTTGGTGCAGTGGTAAAGTGTTGGGGACTGTTGTCTGGGATAAACAGGTTTGATTCCCCACTCCTCCACCTGCACCTGCCGGGATGGCCTTGGGTCAGATATAGCTCTCACAGAGCTGTCCTTGAAAGGGCAGCTTCTGGGAGAGCTCTCTCAGCCCCACCCACCTCACGGGGTGTCTGTTATGGGGGAGGAAGGTAAAGGAGATTGTGAGCCATTCTGAGACTCTGAAATTCAGAGTGAAGGGTGGGGTGGGGTATAAATCCAATATCGTCATCTTCTTCTTCTTCTGTTCTCTCCTAGCTCGTTTCAATCCCTGTAGAGGATGGGAACTCCCCATCATCCGTTTCTTCCTTTTCATCTCTCTGCAGCTGGCGGCCAGAAGTGCACCGTATCCATTAATGTCCTTCTTGCCCAGACTGTCTTCCTCTTCCTGATTGCAAAGAAAGTCCCCGAGACGTCCCAGGGGGTGCCGCTCATCGGAAAGTAAGCATTTCCCATCAGGGTCTCCCATCTAGCCTTAGCAAATGGCTCATCATGACGAGTAATATCTCAGTTCCAGCTCTCACCTTTGATCTTCTCTCCAGCAGGGCCAAAAATAGGGAGTGGGAAGTGACATCATATGGCATTGCGCCATTTCTTCTGGTTATACCCAGAAGTTGTTATGATGACACTCTAGGAATTTCCCAAATCTCCAAGGAGCGTGGAGAGGACATGCTGAAGCCTCCTTGAGGGCCAGTTTGGTGTAGTGGTTAAGTGTGCAGACTCTTATCTGAGAGAGCCGGGTTTGATTCCCCACTCCTTCACTTGCAGCTGCAGGAATGGCCTTGGGTCAGCCATAGTTCTCGCAGAGCTGTCCCTGAAAGGGCAGCTTCTGTCAGAGCTTTCTCAGCCCCGCCCACCTCACAGGGTGTCTGTTGTGGGGGAGGAAGATAAAGGAGATTGTTAACTGCTCTTAGACTCTGATTCAGAGAGAAGGGCGGGGTATAAATCTACGGTCATCTTCTTCCCTGCCCCAAGACTTCTTACCCTGCCATTAATGAGGCAAATACTGTGGATGTTTGAAGGGGATGTTCCATCATCTAAGCCTCCCCCCCCCCCCCCGCAGTGTGAAGTGAAGCAGTCCACACAGAGGTTGACACCTCATTTTGGGGCCAAGAATCCCAGCTACAAATACAAGTTGATGGGGTGTGAACTGGCAGAGACTGACCAAGAGAGAGATCTTGGGGTCGTGGTAGATAACTCACTGAAAATGTCAAGACAGTGTGCGTTTGCAATAAAAAAGGCCAACGCCATGCTGGGAATTATTAGGAAGGGAATTGAAAACAAATCAGCCAGTACCATAATGCCCCTGTATAAATCGATGGTGCGGTCTCATTTGGAGTACTGTGTGCATTCTGGTCGCCGCACATCAAAAGGTTTATTATAGCATTGGAGAAAGTGCAGAAAAGGGCAACTAGAATGATTAAAGGGCTGGAACACTTTCCCTATGAAGAAAGGTTGAAACGCTTGGGACTCTTTAGCTTGAAGAAACGTTGACTGCGGGGTGACATGATAGAGGTTTACAAGATAATGCATGGGATGGAGAAAGTAGAGAAAGAAGTACTTTTCTCCCTTTCTCACAATACAAGAATTCATGGGCATTCGATGAAATTGCTGAGCAGACAGGTTAAAACGGATAAAAGGAAGTACTTCTTCACCCAAAGGGTGATTAACATGTGGAATTCACTGCCACAGGAGGTGGTGGCGGCCACAAGCATAGCCACCTTCAAGAGGGGTTTAGATAAAAATATGGAGCAGAGGTCCATCAGTGGCTATTAGCCACAGTGTGTGTGTGTGTGTGTGTATATATATATATATATATATATATATATATATATATATATATAAAAAATTTTGCCACTGTGTGACACAGAGTGTTGGACTGGATGGGCCATTGGCCTGATCTAACATGGCTTCTCTTATGTTCTTATTGAAAACGTAGCCATTGTCTGCTGATGTATTAGCTAAATATTCTTGGACTATCTGGCGACGGTCTTTGACATCCTGTGCCGTTTGATATCCAAGAACGGCTGTTTGAAAGAATTCGCTAAAGACGTGCATGTCATGGCTAAGCTATTAGTTAGACAGTTGGCAGTTGTTTGTTTGCTATCGGACACTGTTGGCTGTCCCAAAGCGGGATTCGGCCTTCATTCGGTTTCATAGTTGGCAACGAAACAGTATTTGTCAGAATTTAACAGCCAGCATGCGAGGGGATTGGAACCTTAAAGTATCTGATAGTTGACGGAGCTGGGTTTTATGTCTGAGAGAGAGAGAGAGAGAGAGCTAGAATGGCATTTAACGTGGGACACTGCTGGATGGCTGACAAATTGTGAGGTTTATTGCCTGACGCCTCCTGAAATGGAAAGCCAAGCCACAATAAGATCAACCGTTTGTATTTGCACGTTTGCCCGCCATTCAGGGCTTTTTTTCTAGCAGGAGCTCCTCTGCATATCAGGCCACGCCCCCGACGTAGCCAATCCTCCTGGAGCTTACAGTAGGCCCTGCACTAAGAGCCCTCTAAGCGCTTGGACGATTGGCTACATCAGGGGGGGGGCATGGCCTGATATGCAGAGGAGCTCCTGCTAGAAAAAGAGCCCTGCTGCCATTCATCTATGCACCTGTGGAAGGATGCCAACCTCCAGGTGGGACCCGGAGTTCTCCTGGAATTACACCTATGTGGAATTCACTGCCAGAGAATGTAGTGATGGCCGCAGGCACAGACAGCTTTAAAAGAGGATTAGACAGATTTGTGAAGGAGAGATCTATCAGTGGCTACTAGCCATGGAACCTAAATGGGACTTCCATATTAAGAGGCAGCAAAATTCTGAATCCCAGTTCCAGGAAGGAAACATTAGGGGAAGGCCCTGTGCTTGGCCTTCCAGAAGAACTGGTTGGCCTTTGTGTGAGACAGGATGCTGGACTAAGAACGTAAGAGAAGCCATGTTGGATCAGGCCAGTGGCCCATCCAGTCCAACCCTCTGTGTCACATAAGAACATAAGAGAAGCCATTTTGGATCAGGCCAATGGCCCATCCAGGCCAACACTCTGTGTCACATAAGAACATAAGAGAAGCCATGTTGGATCAGGCCAATGGCCCATCCAGTCCAACACTCTGTGTCACATAAGAACATAAGAGAAGCCATGTTGGATCAGGCCAATGGCCCATCCAGTCCAAACACTCTGTGTCACATAAGAACATAAGAGAAGCCATGTTGGATCCGGCCAGTGGCCCATCCCATCCAACACTCTGTGTCACATAAGAGAAGCCATGTTGGATCAGGCCAATGGCCCACCCAGTACAACACTCTGTGTCACATAAGAGAAGCCATGTTGGATCCGGCCAGTGGCCCATCCCATCCAACACTCTGGGTCACATAAGAACATAAGAGAAGCCATGTTGGATCAGGCCAATGGCCCACCCAGTACAACACTCTGTGTCACATAAGAACATAAGAGAAGCCATGTTGGATCA
Organism: Heteronotia binoei; assembly: GCF_032191835.1. NCBI lineage: Eukaryota > Metazoa > Chordata > Lepidosauria > Squamata > Gekkonidae > Heteronotia > Heteronotia binoei. The sequence goes on along the minus strand of NC_083228.1, from coordinate 139,047,507 downwards.
GGCCAGTGGCCCATCCAGTCCAACACTCTGGGTCACATAAGAACATAAGAGAAGCCATGTTGGATCAGGCCAATGGCCCACCCAGTACAACACTCTGTGTCACATAAGAACATAAGAGAAGCCATGTTGGATCAGGCCAGTGGCCCATCCAGTCCAACACTCTGTGTCACATAAGAACATAAGAGAAGCCATGTTGGATCAGGCCAATGGCCCACCCAGTACAACACTCTGTGTCACATGAGAACATAAGAGAAGCCATGTTGGATCAGGCCAGTGGCCCATCCAGTCCAACACTCTGTGTCACATAAGAACAGAAGAGAAGCCATGTTGGATCAGGCCAATGGCTCCTCCAGTCCAACACTCTGTGTCACATAAGAACATAAGAGAAGCCATGCTGGATCAGGCCAATGGCCATCCAGGCCAACACTCTGTGTCATACAGTGGCCAGAAAAACCAGGTGCCATCACGAGGTCCATCAGCGGGGTCAGGGCACTAGAAGCCCTCCCACTGTGCCCCTCCCAAACACCGAATACAGAGCATCACTTGCCCCAGACCAAGTTCCAACAATAGGCTGTGGCTAATAGCCACTGATGGACCTCTGCTCCATATGCTTATCCAATTCCCTCTTGAAGCTGTCTATGCTTGTAGTTGCCACCACTTCCTGTGGCAGTGAATTTGACATGTTAATCACCCTTTGGGTGAAGAAGTACTTCCTTTTATCCGTTCTGCTCGGCAATTTCATTGAATGCTCATGAGTTCTCGTATTGTGAGAAAGGGAGAAAAGCACTTCCTTCTCTACCTTCTCTATCCCATGCACAATCTTGTTAACCTCTATCAAATGGACTAGGTAGACCACTGGTTGGATCCAGCAGGGCTCTTGAGTTATTAGAAAGCTGTTGGTCTCTATACCCCGTTGTTGGCCATCCCGAGGATCTGGTTGGCCACTGTATGAGACACAATGCTGGACTAGATGGACCCTCACTGGTCTGATCCAGCAGGGCTCTTCTGATGTCCTTATGAAGGCCTTACTCTCTCTGCCCTGTTGTTGGCCCTCCAGAGGAACTGGTTGGCTACTGTGTGAGACAGGATGCTGGACTAGATGGACCCTCACTGGTCTGATCCAGCAGAGCTCTTCTAATGTTCTTATGAAGGTCTCAGCCTCCTTATGCCCTGTTGTTGGCCCTCCAGAGACAGGATGCTGGACTAGATGGACCACTGGGTGCTATTCAGCTAGGGATGGAGGTGGAGGCAGGGGATCTCCTGGTTTGGAGGCCCTCTCCCTGCTTCAGGGTCATCAGAAAGCGGTGAGGGGGAGGGAAATGTCTGCTGGGCACTCCATTATACTTTATGGAGACCGAGTTCCATAGAGTATAATGGATAATTGATCCCTGGGTATCTGGGATTGGGAGGGCTGTTTTTTGAGGTAGAGGCACCAGATTTTCAGTGTAGCATCCTGAGCCTCTCCTCAAAACACCCTCCAAGTTTCAAAAAAAAAATTGGACCAGGGGGTCCAATCCTATGAGCCCCAAAAGAAGGTGCCCCTGTCCATTATTCCAAACGGAGAGAAGGCATTTAAAAGGAGTGCGGTCCCTTGAAACGCGATGGCGAGAATTCCCTTTGGAGTTCAATGATGCTTATCACACTCTTGCTCCTGGCCACACCCCCAATGTCTCCTGGCTCCTCCCCCAAAGTCTCCTGGCTCCTCCCCCAAAGTCGCCAGATATTTCTTGAGTCGGACCTGGCAACCCTACTGAAATCCCACCCTTTTTTGGCTCCATCATCAACACCTTCAGGTATTTCCCAGCCTGTAGCTGGCAACCCTAGCTGGGATGGACGCTTCCTTCTTCTCCCCGCAGGTACTTAACCTTCCTTCTAGTGGTCACCATCGCCATAGTCGTGAACGCCGTTATTGTACTCAACGTGTCTCTGAGGACTCCCAACACCCACTCCATGTCAGAGCGCGTCCGGCAGGTATTTGTTAAAAAAAAAAAAAAATCCTTGTTTTAAATATTTCTCTATCTCCTCTCTACAGACAGGCACCCGGGGCCTTTGCAGTTTAGTAGCACTCAGAATGTTAATCAACCCCAACAGCTGTGCTTCCTGAAAAGAACAGCAGACCAAAATAATGGAAAACAGGTTTGGGAGACGGGGTGAAAAGTTCTCAAGGAAGGCCAAAGGAGAAGGGAAAGGGGCAACCGGGGAGGGGGGCAACCACCCCAAAGGCCTGGCTTTTCTGATCTCTTGAGATCTCCTGGAATTACAACTGATCTCCAGGATACAGCGATCAGTCCCACCCCCCTCTCGAAAGCAGGGGACCAGGGAAGGTCTTCTACTGGCTGCCACCACAGCAGGGGTTTTTTTGTAGCAGGAACTCCTTTGCATATTAGGCCACACACCCCGATGTAGACAGTCCTCGTGGAGCTTACAGTAAGCCCTGTACGAAGAGCCCTGTAAGCTCTTGGAAGATTGGCTACATCAGGGGTGTGTGGCCTAATACGTAAAGGAGCTCCTGCTAGAATTCCACCCCTGCCTTTGCATATTAGGCCACACCTCCCTGTTGTAGCCAATCCTCTTGGAGCTTACAGTAGGCCCTGTACGAAGAGCCTTGTAAGCTCTTGGAGGATTGGCTCCATCAGGGGTGTGTGGCCTAATATGCAAAGGCGTTCCTGCTACAAAAATTAGCCCTAAACCACATAGACATTTTGAATCTGACAAAGGGTTACCTCCGGCGCTGGAATTCTAGCTGGAGCTCCTTTGCATTTTAGGCCACACACCCCTGATGTAGCCAGTCCTCCAAGAGCGTACAAGGCTCTTTTTTGTAAGCTCTTGGGAGGATTGGCTACATCAGGGGGTGTGGCCTAATATGCAAAGGAGCTCCTGCTAGAATTTCACCCCTGGTAACTCCTAATGGAAGACTGTTGCTCTCTGAGGCTCCAGCTGCAACTGTCTATACAACAATTGTAAAAGCTGGAGCGTGTCCTAAACATAAATTTGAAGGAAATACTGGGTATTCAATTATTGCAGGGGTGGCCAACGGTAGCTCTCCTGATGTTTTTTGCCTACAACTCCCATCAGCCCCAGCCATTGGCCATGCTGGCTGGGGCTGATGGGAGTTGTAGGCAAAAAAACATCAGGAGAGCTACCATTGGCCACCCCTGAATTATTGAATTCAAGGCTTTATCTAGTGTACTGCAGCCTGAAGATGATGAAGGAAATGGATCGTTACCTAGGCAATCCATCGCTGCTGTTGATGTAACATCCACCCTCTACTGTAATTTTGCCAATTATTGTTAAAATCTGGCGTCTAATTTTTTTTTGTTAATAACACTGATAATGCATTGTTTCAAAAATATAGAGTGGCAAGCCGAGAATTGTATTAACAGTTGTTCCTTCAAGACAGTTTTTCCTTTTGTTACAATACCACTCTGGTAAGGACAGGGCTTTTTTTGAGCAAGAATGCACAAAAACACAGGGGGTCGGGGGGGTGGCCTAATATGCAAATGAGTTCCTGCTGGGCTTTCTCGGTTTTAAAAAAAAGCCCAGGGTAAGGGTCTGTCTGGGAGGGCCGAGAGCACCCAGCCGACCGCTCTCTAGCTTAGCATTCCCAGTGAGAACAACCCTCCCTCTCTAGCGGGGCCTTTTATTGTTTCCTCCCACGCTCCACCCCTCTGGGCAAGTTTTCCCTCCAAACTACTACCATTGTACCATCTTACTCCCCTCATACTTTTTAAATTACTGTCTCCTATGTGGCCACACCGGCATGATGAAGTCCCCGGTCCGTCGGGGGAAACCTCCCCCTATACAGCTGGCGCGATGTCACCCGGAAGTGACATCATTGTGCAGGCGACAGCACACAGTGGCCGCTCTAGGCATTTCCAGGGAAACACTATGGTTTTCCCAGAAGCTCTAGCCATTTGGGAGGGGAAACTCTATGGTACAATAGGTAGCATAGTTTCTTCCAAACAGCTACAGCGTCCGGGGAAACCATAGTTTTTTCCCCCAGAAACGCCTAGATTGGCTGCGCGCCCCGGCGCAATGACATCACTTTTGGGTTACGTCGTTGCGTGAATGTCCCCCGCTCCGGGATGAAGAGAACTTGGCACCCCTATGATGGAGACTTTGATCTGTCTGCTTGATATGTTTTGGTTGTTTTCCCATTTTTGTGGGGGAAAATATTAGAAAGTTTGCCAAATCTTAAGAGCTCAGCCAAATTCTCACCAGGGGGTTTGAACAATGGAGCCCAGAAGCCAGTATGGGGGTGGGGGGGGAGGGGAGAGTTAAGAAAGAAAAAGCACAATAAAATTTAGAGGTTCACAATAACAGTTCGAGGTAGGGTTCCCAAGTCCAATTAAAGAAAAATCTGGGGACTTTGGGGGTGGAGCCAGGAGACTTTGGGGGTGGAGCCAGGAGACATTGGGGGTGGAGCCAAGAACAAGGATGTGACAAGCATAATTGAACTCCAAGGGAGTTCTTGCCATCACATTTAAAGAGACAGCACACCTTTTAAAATGCCTTTCTTCCATAGGAAATAATTAAGGATAAGGACACCATATTTTGGGGCTCATAGAATTGGACCCTCTGGTCCAATCGTTTTGAAACTTGGGGGGTATTTTGGGGAGAGGTACTAAAAATTTGGTGCCTCTACCTCAAAAAATAGCCCCCCAGAGCCCCCAATACCCATGGATCAATTTCCTATTATTCCCTATGGGAATTGTTCTCCATAGGGAATAATAGAGTGCCTAGTAGACATTTCCCTCCCCCCCACGCTTTCTAAAGGGGGGGGAGGGCCTCCAAACTAGGGAATCCCCTGCCCCCTCCCTCTCACACACACACACTTACCAGATCTTCCTCCGGACAACTCTACTTCCTGTGAAAACGAAAGCAAAAGAAAGGGAGGGGCTGTTCTCAGAAGCCCTTTCTGCTTCCTGCCCAGCCTTAAAGGGTCAGACATTTTGCAAACAGCTCAGGAGCTCTACAACATGAAGCCTAAAGGTATGTTCTCCCCCCCTCCCCCCCACCCTCGCTTCCAGAGTTTTGCAGAGCGGGAGATGAGGTTGCGAACCCAGAAGTCTCCCGCCAGAGCGGGAGGTTTGGGAAGCCTAGTTCGAGGTTCCGGAGCTCTGCTCCTGTGAGCTCGTACACAAAATAGGCTTCCCAATCCCCAGGTCCCAGCGGGGGATCCCCCGTTTTGACAGGCTTCTCCCCAGCCAGCTGGCCGGTGGGGGAAGCCCCGCCCCCACAGTCATCCTGTAGTTTGAGAGCTCCTGCAGGTTTAGAAACCTGCAAACAGTTTTTAAAATGTGTGCCTTGAAGGCTGAGCAGGAAGCAGGAAACAGGAAGGGCTTCATGGGAAAGAGTCAGTAACAGTTTCCTGAGAGAATGGCCCCTCCCTTTCTTTTGCTTTCATTTTCAGAGTGAGTAAAGTTCTGCAGGAACAAGACCCAGTAAGTATTTGTGTGTGAGAGAGAGGGAGGGGGCAGGGGATTCCTTGGTTTGGAGGCCCTCCCCATGCTTTAGAAAGCGTGGGGGGGGGGAGGGAAATGTCTACTGGGCACGCTATTATTCCCTATGGAGAATGATTCCCATAGGGAATAATGGGGAATTAATCCACGGGTATTGGGGGCTCTGGGGGGGCTATTTTTTGAGGTAGAGGCACCAAATGTTTAGTATAACATCTAGTGCCTCTCCCCAAAATACCCCCCAAATTTCAAAACGGTTGGACCAGGGGGTCCAATTCTATGAGCCCCAAAAGATGGTGCCCCTATCCATTATTTCCTATGGAAGAAAGGCATTTTAAAAGGTGTGCCATCCCTTTAAATGTGATGGCCAGAACTCCCTTGGAGTTCAATTATGCTTGTCACACCCTTTTTCCTGGCTCCGCCCCCAATGTCTCCTGGCTCCACCCCCAAAGTCTCCTGGCTCAGCCCCCAAAGTCCCCAGATATTTCTTGAATTGGACTTGGCAACCCTAACCCAAAAGGAGTCGTGGGTTTGCAAAAAGTTCTAGAGCAACAGTGAATAGCCCTGAGCCATTCGTGGGAAGGGCAGGATATAAATCCCAAATAAATAAAATATGAAAACAGTAAAGGTTGGTACAAAGAAGTTCTGACGCAACTAATTACGCATTCCCTTCTTCTAATTTCAAACCAACTCACCCTTCCTCGGAGGAGGGCTGCAACCTGCCTCCAGCTCAGCCTCTCCTGACAAAACAACCCTGTGTGGAGCTTCGCCTTTTCATGACTTTCCCCTCTGGGCAAGTTTTCCCTCCAAAAGTGCTGCCCAACCAATCAGAGGGACAGAAAGGATGCGAGGAAATGTAGGCCCTGTAGCTACTCCTACACAGGCTTCCCTGGAGCCTGCAGGCCTCACTGGAGCCTGTAAGTAGGGTTGCCAAGTCCAATTCAAGAAATATCTGGGGACTTTGGGGGGTGGAGCCAGGAGTCTTTGGGGGTGGAGCCAAGATCAAGGCTGTGACAAACATAATTGAACTCCAAAGGGAGTTCTGGCCATCACATTTAAATGGACGGCACACCTTTTCAATTCCTTCCTTCCATAGGAAATAGGGATAGGGGCACCTTCTTTTGGGGCTCATAGAATTGGACCCCCTGGTCCAATCGTTTTGAAACTTGGGGGATATTTTGGGGAGAGGCACTAGATGCTATACTGAAAATTTGGTGCCTCTATCCCAAAACACAGCGCCCCCCCCCCCAGAGCCTCAGATACCCATAGATCAATTCTCCATGATTTTCTATGGGAATAAATCTCTACAGTGAATAACAGAGTTCCCAGCAGACATTTCCCTCCCCTCCCCCCGCTTTCTGATGACCCTGAAGCTGGGGGAGGGCCTCCAAACCGGGGGATCCCCTGCCTCCACCTGGGGATTGGCAACCCTACCTGTAAGCCAGGTATGACCAACAAGTAGATTGTGATCTACCAGTAGATCATGGAGGGGTCAGAGGTAGATCACCAGCCCCACTTGATCTCATGGTTTGCTGGACAGGCGTTTGGGGTTTTTTTTGATGATCGTTTGCTGTGGCGATATTTGATTATTGGTGCCAGTATGATGAATTCTTATTTTTACTTTTAGAACTGCATGTGCGATTTTGGCATCATCCAGAGGTCTGCTTATTTTGCTTACCAGTAAATGCCAAGAAGGTACATTGTAAAAGGGGGGAGGAGGCGCGCGATGGAACCCAACTTCGGTGGGTTAAAATCTAATTCGAAATGAATTTGAAACTTAATTTTCACGGTGGTCGATCACCAGCGCTTTTGTCCGGAAAAAATAGATCACGACCTGTTCGAAGCTAGACATGCCTGCTGTAGGCCATACAAAATTATCCACTTAAACGGTGCTCCGTCGAAGGAGAACGATTCAGGCCGGCAAAATTAATGAAAAGAATTGTTTTTCTATTTGAAGTCATGTGGGGAGAGCCTGATTTGGCACGCACACACGCACACCCGGCCCACCGCCCACCACCATGGCAAATGCCTAGGTCCAAGGGGTTTTTTTGGTAGAAAAAGCCCAACAGGAACTCATTAGCATATTAGACCACATCCCCTAATATTAGCATATTAGGCCACACCATCTGGGTTAATCAAGTGCAAATTGAACTGCTCCTTGCTGGCTCCCACCCCCACCCCCCCGCCTCTGCCACCCCTCCCTCCCTCCCTTCACGAGGAAACTGCAGCTGCTCTCAGCAAACCTTTAAAAACACCCACATACCCTAGCAGACCTTTAAAAGCACTACATACCCTCAGCCCAGCAATCCCCAGGGGCCAGATCAAGTGATCTTCAGGGCCGTGAATGGCCCTTCGGGACAGATGTTCCCCACTCCTGTCATAGGATATAATGGAGAATTGATCCGTGGATATCTGGGGCTCTGGGGGGCTGTTTTTTGAGATAGAGGCATCAAATTTGCAGCATAGCATCCAGTGCCTCTCCCCAAAATACCCTCCAAGTGTCAAAAGGATTGGACGAGGGGGCCCAGCTCTAGGAGCCCCAAAAGAAGGTGCCCCTGTTCTTCATTTAAGTATGTCAACACAAAACATTATTCTGATACACTATTATAAAAGAGAAATACATTGGAATACTGTGGATGTATAGCTATACTCACTGAATGTCGGTTTAGCATATGTAATGAGATTAAAAAACCAATATCCCTGTTCAGTCCTGGGGAGGTGTTTGTTCCAAGTTTCTTCATAATTTGTAATTCAGCAATTTCTCTCTCCATTCTGTTCTTGAGGTTCTTTTGCAGTAAAACAGCTACCTTGAGGTCACCCATTGAATGCTTTGGAAGGTTAAAGTGTTCTCCCACAGATTTCTCAGTTCTGTAATTCCTAATGTCAGGTTTGTGTCCATTTCTTCTTTGGCATAGGGTTTGTCCTGTTTGCCCTATGTAGAGAAGAGAAGGGCATTGTCGGCATTTAATGGCATATATAACGTTGGAAGAGGAACAAGTGAATGAGCCTGAGATGGTATAGTTAATGTTGTTAGGCCCAGTGATTGTGTTGTCTGGGTGTATGTGGCAGCAAAGTTGGCACCTGGGTTTATTGCAAGTTCAGGTACCGGTGTCCACGCTCAGATGAGATGCTGTGTCGTTGTGGGTGAGGAGTTGTTTGAGGTTCAAGAAGAGAATGGAGAGAGAAATTCCTGAATTACTAATCTGACCAGTCTGCACTCTTAATCAACCAACTGCTTGTATTTCAGCCCACAATACCTGATCCCCTCGTCTGATGAAGTGTGCTTAGAGACAACACGAAAACTTACGTTCTAAATAAAACTTGGTTGGTCTTAAAGGTGCAAGTTGACTCCTGCTTGGTTCAACTGCTTCAGACCAACACGGCTGCCCGCTTGGAAAGATCTTCAGGAGTCAGCCTGTTGCCTTCCTTTCTCCCAGTTCCCCCTCCCCCATGTCATCTTTGGCATTTTCTCTCTGATCCCACCTCCCCAGGTTTTCCTGCGCATGTTGCCCCATTACTTGGGCATGCACACACGGCGCCCCAACCAGCCTCCTGAGGCTTGGCTCGTCCGGCGACGGAGCTCATTGGGCCTCATGGCGAAAGCGGACGAGTACATGCTATGGAAGGCGCGGAGCGAGCTCCTCTTCGAAAGGCAGAAGGAGCGCCTCGGGCTGATGAGGTCCTTCTTGGCAAAGATCCGTGAGTAGCGAAGAGCAACTTTCACCTTTTTGGTTTGCTTGTTTGTTTGTTGGTTCATTTGAGAACATAAGAGGAACCACGTTGGATCAGGCCAATGGCCCATCCAGTTCAACACTCTGTGTCTCATAAGAACATAAGAGAAGCCATGTTGGATCAGGCCAGTGGCCCCTCCAGTCCAACACTCTGTGTCACATAAGAACATAAGAGAAGCCATGTTGGATCAGGCCAATGGCCCATCCAGTCCAACACTCTGTGTCACATAAGAACATAAGAGAAGCCATGTTTGATCAGGCCAGTGGCCCATCCAGTCCAACACTCTGTGTCACATAAGAACATAAGAGAAGCCACGTTGGATCAGGCCAATGGCCCATCCAGTCCAACACTCTGTGTCTCATAAGAACATAAGAGAAGCCATATTGGATCAGGCCAGTGGCCTGTCCAGTCCAACACTCTGTGTCACACAGTGGCCAAAAAACCCAGGTGCCATCAGGAGGTCTATCAGTGGTCTAGGACAAGAGGTCTAGAGGTCCTCACACTGTTGCGCCTCCCAAGCACCAAGAATACAGAGCATCACTTTCCCCAGACAGAGAGTTCCAACAATACGCTAATAGCCACTGATGAACCTCTGCTCCAGATGTTTATCCAATCCCCTCTTGAAGCTGGCTATGCCTGTAGCTGCCACCACCTCCTATGGCAGTGAATTCCATGTGTTAATCAGCCTTTGGGTGAAGAAGGAATTCCTTTTATCCGTTCTAACCTGACTGCTCAGCAATTTCATGGAGTGCCCACAAGTTCTTGGATTGTGAGAGGGGGAGAAAAGTACTTCTTTCTCTACTTCCCGTGCATAATATTGTAAATATTGTGACCAGAATTGCACACAGTACTCCAACTGAGGCCGCACTGTCGATTTATACAGGGGCGTTATGATACTGGCTGATTTGTTTTCAATTCCCTTCCAAATAATCCCCAGCATGGCGTTGGCCTTTTTTTACTGCAGTCGCACACTGTCTTGACATTTCATTTATACCCCACTGGAGACCCAAAGTGCATTATGTCATTTTCCTCTCCTCCATTTTATCCTCACAAGTACCCTGTGAGGGAGGTAAGGCTGTGCATGGCCCAAGGTCAACCAGCAAGCTTCTGTGGGGATTTGAACCCAGGTCTCCCATATACTAGTCCAGGGGTGGGCAAACTTGCTTAATGTAAGAGCCACATAGAATAAACATCAGATGTTTGAGAATTGCAAGACATGAATGTCAGGTGTTGGAGGAAGGAAGGAAGGAAGGAAGGAAGGAAGGAAGGAAGGAAGGAAGGAAGGAAGGAAGGAAGGAAGGAAGGAAGGAAGGAAGGAAGGAAGGAAGGAAGGAAGGAAGGAAGGAAGGAAGGAAGGAGAAGACTGTAGATTTATAACCCACCCTTCTCTCTGAATCAGAGACTCAGAGCGTCTCACAATCTCCTTTACCTTCCTCCTCCCCAACAGACACCCTGTGAGGTAGATGAAGATATTGGATTTACATCCCGCCCTCCACTCCGAAGAGTCTCAGAGTGGCTCACAATCTCCTTTCCCTCCCTCCCCCACAACAGACACCCTGTGAGGTGGGTGGGGCTGGAGAGGGCTCTCACAGCAGCTGCCCTTTCGAGGACAACCTCTGCCAGAGCTATGGCTGACCCAAGGCCATTCCAGCAGGTGCAAGTGGAGGAGAGGGGAATCAAACCTGGTTCTCCCAGATAAGAATCTGCACACTTAACCACTACACCAAATTGGCTCTCTACACCAAACTAAAGGGGGGAAGGGAGGGAGGGAGGAAGGAAGGAAGGAGGGCAGGGAGGAGTGAGAGGTGGAAAGAAAACAACTTTAAGTTCCTTCTCCAAGCTGACTGATGAGGAGGTGGGGGCTTCGAGAGCCACTTAATGTGTGTGAAAGAGCCACGTGTGGCTCCTGAGCTGCAGTGTGGCCACCCCTGTGCTAGTCCAACACTCTTAAGACCACACCACACCAGCTCCACTTGGAGGGAACACAAAGGAACCTCCTGAAATCACATTAGAAGGAACATTGAGTCCACTCCACCGGCACCTTTCAGGCCAACGAAACAACGCGCACGAAAGCTCATCCCTGGGGAAAAAACTTGTGTTGGTCATAAAGGTGCCGCTGGACTTTGGCTTTGTGCAGGGGTGGGATTCTAACAGGAGCCCCTTTGCCTATTAGCCACACCCCCCCGTTGTAGCCAATCCTCCAACAGCTTACAACAAAGCGCCTTGTCAGCTCTTGGAGGGTTGGCTACATCGGGGGTTGTGTGGCCTAATATGCAAAAGAGCTCCTGCTAGAATTCCACCCCTGGCTTTATGTCACCGGCGGTCTCTGGACCACACTTTGGGAACATCCTTCCGTAGCATCACGAGACGAGCGGTGCAGGGTCTCCTAGCGCCAAACGCAGAAACCGGAGAAGACCTCCTGTGCCCTGGTTCTTTCCTTTCCGTCCGTGACAAGCCCTCCCTGCTTGTTCGTTCCCAGGAGGGGGCTTGGAGAACGGCTGCCCTCAAGAGCTTTGCACCAGCCTGCGCCGCGCCGCGCCGGAGATCCAGGCCTGCGCCGACGCCTGCAACCATATTGCCAAGACCTTGCAAGAGAAAAACGACTTTGACAGTGTAAGTGTCTCGCAGAGCAGGGGTCCCCGACCTTTTTGGCACCAGGGACTGGTTTTTGTAGACGTCCATTTTTCCACAAACCGGGGGCGGGGGGTGGTGGTGGTGGTGAAGGTTTCAGGATGATAACAGTTGTGCACTTTATTTCTATTAGTTTGGTGTGGTGGTGAAGTGTGCGGACTCTGCTCTGGGAGAACCGGGTTTGATTCCCCACTCCTCCACTTGCACCTGCTGGAATGGCCTTGGGTCAGTTTGGTGGTTAAGTGTGTGGACTCTTCTCTGGGAGAACCGGGTTTGATTCCCCACTCCTCCACTTGCAGCCGCTGGAACGGCCTTGAGTCAGCCGTAGCTCTTGCAGGAGTTGTCTTTGAAAGGGCAGCTTCTGGGAGAGATCTCTCAGCGCCACCCACCTCAAAGGGTGTCTGTTGTGGGGGAGAGAGGGAGATTATGAGCCGCTCGGAGACTCTGAAATGCGGAGTGGAGGGCAGGATATAAATCCAATATCTTCTAGGCAAATTTTCAGTTTGGGGTTCTGTTGGGTTGTGGGATTATTGATGGATATGTGTGATTAAATGAGTACGCCATCAAATTAGATAAAAATAAAAAAGTGACATCATCATGCTGAAGACGCTCTAGGACTCGTGGTAAACTCTATGGCACCATAGAGTTTTATCGTGAGTCCTAGAGCATCCCTGGTGTCACATCCCTGGTGTGATGACATCACTTCCGAGTGTCATCATCGCTCCGTGCGCACGATGAACACATCCCCCAACACAGCAGCGGAGGAATTTGGCAACCCTATCAGGAAATAATTAAAAAAAATGTTTCTCTGGGTTAAATGTTTCCTGAGTATTCTGCTGTTGAATCTTTGAAGATCCAATAATGGTTAAAGGAGTCCAAAGTATCCAGAAGAGAGAATATGGGACCGCCCTCCTAAGACTTTTCCATGGGTTCAGTTGAACACACCCTCTCTTTAAATCTGCTTCACGGAGCCACAGCACATAAGTTTTCAGCTTCTGATCAATAGACACAGGGCTGTTTTTGTAGCAGGCACACACAGGAATGCAGTTCTGGCTGGCTTGGTGTCAGGGGGTGTGGCCTACTATGCAAATGAGTCCCTGCTGGGCTTACTCTACAAAAAAAGGCCTGTGTGAAACAATGGTAACGTCAGAGGGTGGTGGCCTAATATGCAAATGAGTTCCTAATATGCAAATGAGTAGATGCACCGTTTCTTCAAGGAGAAGGCGAGGCAGTATTGTATAGATGGTGTGGTTTAACAGTTGTTTGCAGGGCTTTTTTGAACAGGAACGCACAGGGAACGCAGTTCCAGCTGGTGGGGTGGGGTGTCAGGGGGTGTGGCCTAATATGCAAATGAGTTCCTACTGGGCTTTTCTACAAAAACAATCCTGTGCGAAACAATGGTGACATCAGGGGTGTGGCCTAATATGCCAATGAGTTCCCGCTGAGCTTTTTCTTAAAAAAAAAAAAGCCCCTGTTGTTTGTATAAAAGTTATCAGGAGATACACGTTCTGAGTGCGAGAGTTAAATCGTTTCCGGCGAGTTAATGCTATTCCAGTTTAATCCTACATCGGGACCTGTGGGGGGGTTTTTTTGCATTTCCTCCAGGGGAGCCGATCGCTGCCGCTTGGGGATCAGTCGAAATGCCATGCGATCTCCAGGCCTCGCCTGGAGGCTGGCAACCCCCCCCCTGTGCCCCACACACTCTTCTAAAGCGTCTGCCTTCTTCTGTTTTGCCTGTTGTGCTTCTCTGCAGGAGAACGAGGAGTGGATCCTGGTGGGGCGGGTCATCGACCGCGTCTGCTTCCTCGTCATGGCCTCCATCTTCATTTTTGGGACCTTCGGCGTCTTCCTGATGGCCCGTTTCAACCAGGCGCCTGATGTGCCTTTCCCGGGGGACCCCAAACCCTACCTCCCCTTGGAATGAAGGGGGGCTCTGGACAGACTGGTATCGATGCCCCTCTCACACCGTTTCACAAGGGGATGGGCAAGCCTAACCGGGGCAGGGAGACTGGGGCAAGATTTGAGCTGTTCCTGTCGGCTGCCAAGGAGAGGACCCACAAGAATGGGCTTAAATTACAGGCCGAAAGATATCGGCTGGTATTAGGGACAAAATTACCGTGACTAGTGTAGAACAAAGCAGTAGACAAGTCGCACCGTCTTTAAGACCAACTAAGTTTGATTTAAAATGCAAGCTTTTGCATGCTCTTAAGCAGACTTCGTCAGACAAAATGGGAAAAGGAAGCAGCTTCTTAATGTAAGTGGGCAGTGTGGAATCATGGGAATGTTTTTAGCAGATTGAAAGAATCACAAATAGGGATCTGTGTTTGTTAGTGTTAGGGCAAAGCAGGGCTGAAACAACACTGGAGGCTGATAAAAAGCAGACTGCTGTCGTAGGTGCAGGTGCCATAAATCTGGGTAGCATTCTGGATTTATGGCACCCGCACCTATGACAGCAGTTTGGTGTAGTGGTTAAGTGTGCGGACTCTTATCTGGGAGAACCGGGTTTGATTCCCCACTCCTCCACTTGCACCTGCTGGCATGGCCTTGGGTCAGCCAGAGCTCTGGCAGAAGTTGTCCTTGAATGGGCAGCTGCTGTGAGAGCCCTCTCTAGCCCCACCCACCTCACAGGGTGTCTGTTGTGGAGGAGGAAGGTAAAAGAGATTGTGAGCTGCTCTGAGGCTCTTCGGAGTGGAGGGCGGGATATAAATCCAATATCTTCATCTACCTCACAGGGTGTCTGTTGTGGGGGGAGGGAGGAAGGTAAAGGAGATTATGAGTCACTCTGAGGCTCTTCGGAGTGGAGGGCGGGATATAAATTCAATATCTTCATCTACTTCACAGGGTGTCTGTTGTGGGGGAGGAAGGGAAAGGAGATTGTGAGCCGCTCTGAGACTCTTTGGAGTGGAGGGCGGGGTATAAACCCAATATCTTCATCTACCTCACAGGGTGTCTGTTGTGGGGGGAGGGAGGAAGGTAAAGAAGATTGTGAGCCGCTCTGAGACTCTTTGGAGTGGAGGGCGGGATATAAATCCAATATCTTCATCTACCTCACAGGGTGTCTGTTGTGGGGGAGGAAGGTAAAGGAGATTGTGAGCCGCTCTGAGACTCTTCGGAGTGGAGGGCGGGATGTAAATCCAATATCTTCATCTACCTCACAGGGTGTCTGTCGTGGGGGAGGAAGGTAAAGGAGATTGTGAGCCGCTCTGAGACTCTTCGGAGTGGAGGGCGGGATATAAATCCAATATCATCATCTTCTTTTTATCACCCTCCAGTGTTTTTTAAACCCTGTTTTGTCCTACACCGACAAACGCAGATCCCTATTGGTGATTCTTTTAATCTGCTAAAAACATTCCCATGATTCCACACTGCCCACTTATATTAAGAATCGCTGCTTGCCATTCCCATTTGGTCTGATGACGTCTGCTTAAGAGCATACGAAAGCTGACATTCTAAACAAAACTTAGTTGGTCTTAAAGGTGTACTTGTCTACTGCTTTGTTCTATAGCTTCAGACTCACAAGGCTGCCTCCTGGGATGTAACAAGAGTAGTTCAGCAGTGTAGGGCTGCAGCCGAAGCGACGTCATTGTGCCGAAAACATCGCGCTAGGGACACTCTAGGACTCGCTGTCAGAACTAGACATTGTGATAAGAATCCGTCAGAGTGCTTTGTATAGTTTTGTGAACCTGAGTAGGCCAATGTTGTGAGTAACCATTGGCCAAAGGGGGCCCTGGCTCACAAATACACCGCAATAAATTTGTTTTTTCCTTCCGCTGCTGCAAGACTCTTTTGTGATAGTGCCTCGAAAGATATCTCTTGAGGGGAATGGGAAGAGCGCAGGCGACTACATTTGCAGTGTGCAGCGTGACTGCGAATGCATTTGCATCCTTGCCGACATAGTTTCTTGCTTGCATACAACTCATCTCCAGTCATGCAGTTCTGCTACGGTTGCCAGACTCCAGGCGAGGCCTGGAGATCTCTCACAATTGCAACTGATTCCTGGGCAACAGAGATCAGTTCCTCTGAAGAAAAAGGGCTTCTTTGGAGGATGGGTTCTATGATATTGTATACCAATGGGGCCTCTCCCACCCTGCTCCCTGACCCTGTACTCCCCAAACTCCACCCCTTGAACCTCCAGGTTTTTCCCAGTTCAGAGTTGGCAACCCTAGGGGGCAGCTGTTTGCCTAAGCCATGGTTTTAAAATGCTGCAAAGGCCTAGCAGATCTCCAAAGGCCGCTAACGAGGCTTGCTGCTAGGCAGAAGTCCCACCGGGAGGACGGGAGTCTGACCCACCCACACACTTTCAAAAAGCGTAGGCACCAGGAAATGTGTTGGTGGGCACGCTGGCTCCCATAAGCACCATGTCGGGCACTTGGGTTGCCAGCCTCCAGGTCGGGCCTGGAGATCGGTGTTTGCAACTGATCTCCAGCTGGCAGAGGTCAACTCCCCTGGAGAAAATACCAATGCAAAAGAGAGTTTCTGCATCAATTGAGACTAATATCGAGATCGCGTATCCAGATCACGTGAAGTGATGGTATTGCTTTACTCTGCTCCGGTAAGACCTCCTCTGGAGTATTGTGTTCAGTTTTGGGCACCACATTTTAAGAAGGATATAGACAAGCTGGAACGGGTCGAGAGGACGGCGACAAAAATGGTGAGGGGTCTGGAGACCAAGTCCTATGAAGAAAGGTTGAAGGAACTGGGCATGTTTAGCCTGGAGAGGAGGTGGCTGAGAGGTGATATGATCACCATCTTCAAGTCCTTGAAGGGCTGTCCTATAGAGGATGGTGTGGAATTGTTTTCTGTGGCCCCAGAAGGTAGGACCAGAACCAGTGGGTTGAAATTAAAAGAGTTTCCAGGTCAACATTAGGAAGAACTTCCTGACCATTAGAGCGGTTCCTCAGTGGAACAGGCTTCCTCGGGAGGTGGTGGCGGGCTCTCCTTCCTTGGAGGTTTTGAAACAGAGGCTAGATGGCCATCTGACAGAAATGAAGATCCTGTGAATTTAGGGTGAGGTGTTTGTGATTTTCCTGCATTGTGCAGGGGGTTGGACTAGATGACCCTGGAGGTCCCTTCCTATTCTATGATTCTAATAAACACAACAGCTGAAATACAGGCGTGTGATGAGTCCCCAAACATTACATGAACATTTCACACACTTTTTAATCTGTAACATATAGCAAAAACATTTATTTGACCGTTATTCACATCCATACAACAGTAGAACACACTCCCGTGAGAAATCCTCACTTCCTCTTCTTGGAGAAAGTGAAAAGAGTGACTGTCCCTTCTCTCTTATTCTCCATGTTGGAGCTTTCGGCGCCCACTCTTTCTTGCACCCACAATGAACAGTCCATCAAGCCATCAGACAGCCAGTTTGGTGTAGTGGTTAAGTGTGCAGACTTTTATCTGGAAGAATCGGATTTGATTCCCCACTCCTCCACTTGCAGCTGCTGGAATGGCCTTGGGTCAGCCATAGGTATGGCAGGAGTTGTCCTCCAAAGGGCAGTTTCTGTCAGAGCTCTCTCAGCCCCACATACCTCACAGTGTGTCTGTTAGGGTTGCCAAGTCCAATTCAAGAAATATCTGGGTACTTTGGGGGTGGAGCCAGGAGACACTGGGGGTGGAGCCAGGAGCAAGGGTGTGACTAGCATAATTGAACTCCAAGGGAGTTCTGGCCATCACATTTAAAGGGACAGCACACCTTTTTAAATGTCTTCCTTCCATAGGAAATAATGAAGGATAGGGGCACGTTCTTTTGGGGCTCATAGAATTAGACCCCCTGGTCCAATCGTTTTGAAACTTGGGGGGTACTTTGTGGAAGGGCACTAGATGCTATACTGAAATTTTGATGCCTCTACCTCAAAAAACAGTTTCCCCAGAGCCTCCGAAACCTCCAGATCAATCCCCCATTATATCCTATGAGAATCGATCTCCACATAGGGAATAATGAAGTGCTCAGCAGACATTTCCTTCCTCCCCCCCCCCCACCCCATTTCTGGTGACTCTGAAGCGAGGGATTGGCCTCTCTACTCATGAGTTGCTGCCAACTTCTTCAAAGTAACACAAACACAGACACACCATCCCAAGAGGAAGCCTTTCAATTGGAGACTGAAGCCTCTGGAGGTGGAAAGGTACATGGTCCTCTGGGGGCAGCTGACTGGGGGCAGGAAGGAGCCTGGGAAAGCGGAAGAACCCCCCTGGGAAAGCGGAAGAAGCCTAGACTGTCTGCTGTGGGACAGGAAGGTAAAGGAGATTGTAGGCCGCTCTGAGACTCTATCCTTGAAAGGGCAGCTTCTGTGAGAGCCCCACCCACCTCACAGGGTGTCTGTGGGGGGTGGGAAGGTAAAGGAGATCTTCTTCTCTGATAATATTCATTCAAGAGCCTTTAGGACTGGAAAGAAGAAACAGATAGCAAGAAAAAGGGTAGATCCATGTAAAATTTACTCCTGTGGCTCCCAATAAGGATTTCAGCGATCATAAAACACTGAGAAAGTTGTACCGAAACCACCCATTTACCAGAAGGTGTGTCCGTTGGCTCGCTGTGGAATTGTGTCTTCATCTGAATTTGTGGAAGCGAGCGACGTCCCTGTCGAACGAATATTATCCGTTCTTATGGACCGTTAGTTTCAATTGGGCTTATGCGAGAGGAACTTCGAGACTACGCCCTGACATTACCCTGTGAAACAGGATTTCGGAGGACCAAGCTCCGTTCTGATCCTAGCAAGCCTCCGGCGCATTGCCCATTGCAACGTGTCCTCCCTCACTAATCAAAACCAATTTCTGCCGCCGCTTTATCTCCCGCATGCAGTCCCCGCACCACACGCACAGAGTGGCAAAGGGAACTTTGGACAAGTGGGCCAGCCCTCCATCAAAACAAGACCCAGAAGCTCCAGTGATGCTCCTTTACCCGCTGCCCACCCGGCACTCACATCCCTGGACTGCAGCCAGGCCTTTGTCAAAGGGGCCTTGGCGACTGTATATGTCAGGGGTGGCCAACGGTAGCTCTCCAGATGTTTTTTTTTGCCTACAACTCCCATCAGCCCCAGCCATTGGCCATGCTGGCTGGGGCTGATGGGAGTTGTAGGCAAGAACATCTGGAGAGCTACCATTGGCCACCCTGGTCTATGTCGGGTAGCGAACAGTGGCTCTCCAGATGTTTTGACACTGTTTCCTACCCCTGATGTAGACCAGAGATGGCCAACGGTAGCTCTCCAGATGTTTTTTGCCTACAACTCCCATCAGCCCCAGCCAACATGGCCAATGGCTGGGGCTGATGGGAGTTGTGGGCAAAAAACATCTGGAGAGCTACCGTTGGCCACCCCGGTCTATGTCAGGGGTAGGGAACAGTGGCTCTCCAGATTTTTTTGCCTACAACTCCCATCAGCCCCAGCCACTGGCCATGCTGGCTGGGGCTGATGGGAGTTGTAGGCAAAAAAAAATCTGGAGAGCTACCGTTGGCCACCCCTGGTCTACGTGGAATCCTTATCTCAAGAGCTGCCACTCCCCCCCAGCCAAAATCGGCTCTCCTTTCTTTTGACTGCACGACAGGTAAAACAGGCTGCCAGCGGAATGACAGAGAACGGAAGAGAGGCGAAGGATTAAGATAAGTCCTGTTCATTAATCTGTGCATGTCAAGTTCCCCCCCCCCCCTTTTTCCTTTCCTTTCTGGTTCTGGAGAGGTTGGATGTTTAAGGCAGCTGCCAGGGAAGGGAGGGATCTGCTTCCTTTGGAATAAAAAGTACGGTTACCAATCTCAACCTCGAAAAAGATATTCTAGATTGGAAAAAGTCCAGAAAAGGGCAACGAGGATGATTAAAGGGCTAGAACGCTTTCCCCATGAAGAAAGGTTAAAACGCTTGGGGCTCTTTAGCTTGGAGAAACGTTGACTGCGGGGTGACATGACAGAAGTCGACAAGATTATGCCTGGGACACAGAAGGTAGAGAAAGAAGTCCTTTTCTCCCTTTCTCACAATACGAGAACTCGTGGGCACTCCGTGAAATTGCCGAGCAATCGGGCTAGAATGGATAAAAGGAAGTCCTTCTTCACCCAAAGGGGGATTAACACGTGGAATTCACTGCCACAGGAGATGGTGGCAGCTACAAGCATAGACAGCTTCAAGAGGGGATTGGATCAACATATGGAGCAGAGGTCCATCAGTGGCTACTAGTGGGTTTTTTTGGCCACCGTGTGACACAGAGTGTTGGACTGGATGGGCCATTGGCCTGATCCAACATGGCTTCTCTTATGTTCTTATGTGACACAGAGTGTTGGACTGGATGGGCCATTGGCCTGATCCAACATGGCTTCTCTTATGTTCTTATGTGACACAGAGTGTTGGACTGGAGGGGCCACTGGCCTGATCCAACATGGCTTCTCTTATGTTCTTATGTGACACAGAGTGTTGGACTGGAGGGGCCACTGGCCTGATCCAACATGGCTTCTCTTATGTTCTTATGTGACACAGAGTGTTGGACTGGATGGGCCATTGGCCTGATCCAACATGGCTTCTCTTATGTTCTTATGTGACACAGAGTGTTGGACTGGAGGGGCCACTGGCCTGATCCAACATGGCTTCTCTTATGTTCTTATGTGACACAGAGTGTTGGACTGGATGGGCCATTGGCCTGATCCAACATGGCCTCTCTTATGTTCTTAACATGAGTATGGGAGAGAGGAAAACTCCACCC
This sequence comes from Heteronotia binoei, assembly GCF_032191835.1. Taxonomy (NCBI): domain Eukaryota; kingdom Metazoa; phylum Chordata; class Lepidosauria; order Squamata; family Gekkonidae; genus Heteronotia; species Heteronotia binoei. Next base: position 139,026,997 of record NC_083228.1, on the reverse strand, counting down.
CCTAGACATCTCTCCTTAAGTTGGTTGAAATACAGATGATTGTATGAAATACAGCGTTGGCCTTTTTAAATTGCAGTCGCACACTATCTCAAAATTTTTAGTAAGTTCTCTACCACGACCCCAAGATATCTCTCTTGGTCAGTCTACTGCAATTCACACCCCATCAACTTGTATTTATAGTTAGGATTTTTGGCCCCAACGTGCATTACTTTGCACTTGGCGACATTGAACCTCATCTGCCACATTGACGCCCACTCACCCAGCCTCCACAGATCCCTTTGGAGTTCCTCACAATCCTCTCTGGTTCTCACCACCCTGAACAATTTAGTGTCATCCGCAAACTTAGCCACTTCACTGCTTACTCCCAACTCCAAATCATTAAGAACCCATTAAAAACGCTACTGCCTCAAAGATCTTAACTACTCTACATTTTCTCCCTGGACTTTGATAAACTAGCTTTTATGTTATCCGATGTGGATGCCTCCATCTCTTACAGGATGGCGCTTTTTGGCTTAGCTGCTTGGAAAATTAGAGCAAATGCGGTTTCCAAGAAAGCATCTAATGAGAACGGAATTGCAATTTCTGAGATGGATGGCTGAGAAATTCTAAAGATGGATATTATTCTCAATCCTAAAAACTTTTTGCTGTAAAGGGTTTTTTTTTAATTCGTAAAGGCTGATAATCAGGGGTGGAATTCTAGCAGGAGCTCCTTTGCATATTAGGCCACACCCCCTGATCTAGCCAATCCGCCTGGGGCTTACAGTAGGCCCTGCACTAAGAACCCTTCAAGCTCCAGGAGGATTGGCTACATCAGGGGTGTGTGGCCTAATATGCAAAGGAGCTCCTGCTAGAACTCCACCCCTGCTGATAATTTTTCCTGCTCCTCCTGAACCTAGGGTTACTAACCTTGGATTGGGAAATTCCCAGAGATTTTAAGGTGGAGCCTGAAGAAGGCAGAGTCCGCCCTCCAGAGCAGCCATGTCCCCAAGAGAACTGATCTCTGTCATCAGGAGATCCGTTGGGATTGAGTGGGCCCCATCTGGAGGCTGGCAACCCTAAGGGCCAGTTTGGTGTAGTGCTTAAGGGCACAAACTCTTCTCTGGGAGAACCGGGTTTGATTCCCCCCTCCTCCACTTGCAGCTGCTGGAATGGCTTTGGGTCAGCCATAGCTCTTGCAGAGTTGTCCTTGAAAGGGCAGTTTCTGAAAGAGCCCTCTCAGCCCCGGGCACCTCACAGGGTGTCTGTTGTGAGGGGAGGAAGGTAAAGGAGATGGTGAGCCGCTCTGAGACTCTTCGGAGTGGAGGGCGGGATATAAATCCAATATCTTCATCTACCTCACAGGGTGTCTGTTGTGGGGGAGGAAGGGAAAGGAGATTGTGAGCCGCTCTGAGACTCTTCGGAGTGGAGGGCGGGATATAAATCCAATATCTTCATCTACCTCACAGAGTGTCTGTTGTGGGGGAGGAAGGGAAAGGAGATTGTGAGCCGCTCTGAGACTCTTCGGAGTGGAGAGCGGGATATAAATCCAATATCTTCATCTTCCTCACAGGGTGTCTGTTGTGGGGGGAGGAAGGTAAAGGAGATGGTGAGCTGCTGTGAGACTCTTCGGAGTGGAGGGTGGGATATAAATCCAGTATCTTCATCTACCTCACAGTGTGTCTGTTGTGAGGGAGGGAGATTTATTTCCATAGAAAATAATGGAGAATTGATCCGCGGGTATCTGGGGCTCGGAGGGGGGGGGCTGTTTTTTTGACGTAGAGGCACCAAAGTTTCAGTGCCTCTCCCCAAAATACCTCCCAAGTTTCAAAATGATTGAACCAGGGGGTCCAATTCTATGAGCCCCAAAAGAAGGTGCCCCTATCCTTCATTATTTCCTATGGAAGGAAGGCATTGAAAAGGTGTGCCGTCCCTTTAAATGTGATGGCCAGAACTCCCTTTGGAGTTCAATTATGCTTGTCACAGCCTTGATCTTGGCTCTACCCCTAATGTCTCATGGCTCCACCTTTTCAGTGCCTTCCTTCCATAGGAAATAATGAAGGATAGGGGCACCTTCTTTTGGGGCTCATAGAATTGGACCCCCTGGTTCAATCATTTTGAAACTTGGGGGATGTTTTGGGGAGAGACACTAGATGCTGTACTGAAAATTTGGTGCCTCTACCTCAAAAAACAGCCCCCCCAGAGCCCTAGATACCCGCGGATCAATTCTCCCTGATTTTCTATGGGAATAAATCTCCATAGGGAATAACAGAGTTCCCGGAAGACATTTCCCTCCCCTCCCCTGGCTTTCTGACGACCCTGAAGCGGGGGGGAGGGCCTCCAAACCGGGGAACCCTGCCCCCACCTGGGGATTGGCAACCCTAGCTTCGGAGCAGGTTTTCCAGCCAATCATGTGATTGGCGGGGGGTGCACCTTGCAAGAGCCCCTGGAGCCCGCTCTTTGCAGTTTCGCCTGGTGGATGAGTGGGTGGCTGAGGGGGGGGGGAGGGAGGAAGGGGGAGTTGCCGCGCGGAGGGGGGGCCACCAGAGCCGCAGGGAGAAAAGTGGCGGCGGAGAGAGTGGGGGGCAAGGGAAAGGGGGGCCATAAAGGTCCGGGAGGGGTTGCGGGGGCTGGGCCCCTCGTAGTGACGGGCCTGGCACCAACCCAGATTAGCTTCCCCCAGTAAGGGACATTCAAGGCAAGGGAGAAACAGAGGGTCTTCGCCATGGCCTTCCTCTGCAGAGCCTTCCTTGGTGGTTTCCCCGTTCAAGTACTGACCCTTCATAGCTTCCCTCAGCAAGGGGCTTTCAAGGCGAGAAGCAGAGGTTGGCCGTGGCCTTCCTCTGCAGAGCCTTCCTTGGTGGTCTCCCACTCACGTACTGACCCCTCTTGGCTTCTGACTTATGGTGAGCACAGCAAGGGGCTTTCAAGGCAAGGGAGAAGCAGAGATGGTTGGCCATGGCCTTCCTCTGCAGAGCCTTCCTTGGTGGTCTCCCACTCACGTACTGACCCCTCTTGGCTTCTGACTTATGGTGAGCACAGCAAGGGGCTTTCAAGGCAAGGGAGAAGCAGAGATGGTTGGCCATGGCCTTCCTCTGCAGAGCCTTCCTTGGTGGTCTCCCACTCACGTACTGACCCCCCTTGGCTTCTGACTTATGGTGAGCACAGCAAGGGGCTTTCAAGGCAAGGGAGAAGCAGAGATGGTTGGCCATGGCCTTCCTCTGCAGAGCCTTCCTTGGTGGTCTCCCACTCAAGTACTGACCCCCCTTGGCTTCTGACTTATGGTGAGCACAGCAAGGGGCTTTCAAGGCAAGGGAGAAGCAGAGGTGGTTGGGCATGGCCTTCCTCTGCAGAGCCTTCCATGGTGATCTCCCATCCAAGTACAGACCCTGCGTAGCTTCCCCCAGTAAGGGGCTTTCAAGGCAAGGGAGAAACAGAGGTGGTTGGCTATTGCCTTCCTCTGCAGAGCCTTCCTTGGCGGTCTCTCACCCACATACTGGCCCCTGCTTAACAAGGGACTTTCAAGGCAAGGGAGCAACAGAGGTGGTCGGCCATTGCCCTCCTCTGCAGAGCCTTCCTTGGTGGTCTCCCATCCAAGGACAGACCCTACGTAGCTTCCCTCAGCAAGGGGCTATCAAGACAAGGGCGAAGCAGTGGTGGCTGGCCATTGCCTTCCTCTGCAGAGTTCCCCTTGGTGGTCTCCCACCCAAGTGCCCGCCCAGCTTCGCTCTGAAGGATGGGGTCATACCGTATCATTCCACATCCTCATAATGTCTTAGGGAGGCTAACCTTGCACTGGGAATGTCCCGGATGTTTGTCAGCCACAGTGGACCTGAGCAACGAGGAAAGAGCTTGCCTTCTTGCAAAGTCCCTGCTGGCGTGTCCAGAAAATGCGGGATCATGGCTGAGAAGCCCTTTCGGCCCCATGACTCATTTGGATCTTTAGACCTGCCACCAAAAAGAAAAAGAAAAAACCCCTGGCTGTGTCACTACGTCACTTCTGGCGGAACCCCACTTTCGGGAAACCCCCAAAGTGACATAGGGCAGCTCTAGGAACCACCGGAAACTCTATGGTGAAAACACAAGACAGGGAGATGCATTCCCTCTTTTCCTGCCTTTCCTAGTACGTTCATGCAGTTTTGTCAAATTCCAACAGGCCTTGGCCTAATCGTTATATTTCAGTACGAAGATCGCACAGGAGAAAGGAGGAATAAGAAGAAAAGCACAGGACTGGGGGTGGGGTGGGGTGGACAAATAGGGTTGCCGATCCCCAATTGGGACCAAAACAACAAAGCGACTGGGTGGCCAAACAAATCGCTTAATATCTTGAACAAATTTACCTCAGTAACCTTCTATACAAAAGTATCTTACGCAATACCACATGCCACAAGTCAACACATAAACAATCTCAAAGTCCACAGAGTCTTGTAAAAAACCACTAAGGTGTGGTCGAACCATGATAGTTCCAAACACGAACGGAGCGGTGAAAATATGTTCAGAGGACGACTGTAGCACAGTCCTTCCCTCTCGTCTCCACCTTCCTAGCGCGACGATGTAGATAGAAGCTCTCGACGCATTCGTCGACTTGGCTTGCGCGTTTCGAACAACCACCCGAGGGCGGTTCCAACTTTTTCAAGAGCAAATCAGCGAAAAGGTCCTCCTTTGTACTGCGGTTAGGGAAGCGTTTCTACAGTGGCTCGCGCTTGAGGCAAACGTTCAGGAAGGGTTCAGAAAGCAAGAGGCCACCCGAAGAAAAGGGAGCCCCCACCAGAGAAGACCCTGAGGCTGGAAAAGACAGAAGGCCAAAGAAGAAGGGGACGGCAAAAGAGGAGATGGCTCACTGGAGAAGACCCTGAGGCTGGGAAAGACAGAAGGCCAAAGAAGAAGGGGACGGCAAAAGTGGAGATGGCTCACTGGAGAAGACCCTGAGGCTGGAAAAGACAGAAGGCCAAAGAAGAAGGGGACGGCAAAAGAGGAGATGGCTCACTGGAGAAGACCTGATGCTGGGAAAGATAGAAGGCCAAAGAAGAAGGGGACGGCAAAAGAGGAGATGGCTCACTGGAGAAGACCCTGATGCTGGGAAAGACAGAAGGCCAAAGAAGAAGGGGACGGCAAAAGAGGAGATGGCTCACTGGAGAAGACCTGATGCTGGGAAAGACAGAAGGCCAAAGAAGAAGGGGACGGCAAAAGAGGAGATGGCTCACTGGAGAAGACCCTGAGGCTGGGAAAGACAGAAGGCCAAAGAAGAAGGGGACGGCAAAAGAGGAGATGGCTCACTGGAGAAGACCCTGATGCTGGGAAAGACAGAAGGCCAAAGAAGAAGGGGACGGCAAAAGAGGAGATGGCTCACTGGAGAAGACCCTGAGGCTGGGAAAGACAGAAGGCCAAAGAAGAAGGGGACGGCAAAAGAGGAGATGGCTCACTGGAGAAGACCCTGATGCTGGGAAAGACAGAAGGCCAAAGAAGAAGGGGACGGCAAAAGAGGAGATGGCTCACTGGAGAAGACCTGATGCTGGGAAAGATAGAAGGCCAAAGAAGAAGGGGACGGCAAAAGAGGAGATGGCTCACTGGAGAAGACCCTGATGCTGGGAAAGATAGAAGGCCAAAGAAGAAGGGGACGGCAAAAGAGGAGATGGCTCACTGGAGAAGACCTGATGCTGGGAAAGATAGAAGGCCAAAGAAGAAGGGGACGGCAAAAGAGGAGATGGCTCACTGGAGAAGACCTGATGCTGGGAAAGATAGAAGGCCAAAGAAGAAGGGGACGGCAAAAGAGGAGATGGCTCACTGGAGAAGACCTGATGCTGGGAAAGATAGAAGGCCAAAGAAGAAGGGGACGGCAAAAGAGGAGATGGCTCACTGGAGAAGACCCTGATGCTGGGAAAGATAGAAGGCCAAAGAAGAAGGGGACGGCAAAAGAGGAGATGGCTCACTGGAGAAGACCTGATGCTGGGAAAGATAGAAGGCCAAAGAAGAAGGGGACGGCAAAAGAGGAGATGGCTCACTGGAGAAGACCTGATGCTGGGAAAGATAGAAGGCCAAAGAAGAAGGGGACGGCAAAAGAGGAGATGGCTCACTGGAGAAGACCCTGATGCTGGGAAAGACAGAAGGCCAAAGAAGAAGGGGACGGCAAAAGAGGAGATGGCTCACTGGAGAAGACCTGATGCTGGGAAAGACAGAAGGCCAAAGAAGAAGGGGACGGCAAAAGAGGAGATGGCTCACTGGAGAAGACCCTGAGGCTGGGAAAGACAGAAGGCCAAAGAAGAAGGGGACGGCAAAAGAGGAGATGGCTCACTGGAGAAGACCCTGATGCTGGGAAAGACAGAAGGCCAAAGAAGAAGGGGACGGCAAAAGAGGAGATGGCTCACTGGAGAAGACCCTGAGGCTGGGAAAGACAGAAGGCCAAAGAAGAAGGGGACGGCAAAAGAGGAGATGGCTCGCTGGAGAAGACCTGATGCTGGGAAAGACAGAAGGCCAAAGAAGAAGGGGACGGCAAAAGAGGAGATGGCTCGCTGGAGAAGACCCTGATGCTGGGAAAGACAGAAGGCCAAAGAAGAAGGGGACGGCAAAAGAGGAGATGGCTCACTGGAGAAGACCCTGAGGCTGGGAAAGACAGAAGGCCAAAGAAGAAGGGGACGGCAAAAGAGGAGATGGCTCACTGGAGAAGACCCTGATGCTGGGAAAGACAGAAGGCCAAAGAAGAAGGGGACGGCAAAAGAGGAGATGGCTCACTGGAGAAGACCCTGATGCTGGGAAAGACAGAAGGCCAAAGAAGAAGGGGACAGCAAAAGTGGAGATGGCTCACTGGAGAAGACCCTGAGGCTGGAAAAGACAGAAGGCCAAAGAAGAAGGGGACGGCAAAAGAGGAGATGGCTCACTGGAGAAGACCTGATGCTGGGAAAGATAGAAGGCCAAAGAAGAAGGGGACGGCAAAAGAGGAGATGGCTCACTGGAGAAGACCCTGATGCTGGGGAAGACAGAAGGCCAAAGAAGAAGGGGACGGCAAAAGAGGAGATGGCTCACTGGAGAAGACCTGATGCTGGGAAAGACAGAAGGCCAAAGAAGAAGGGGACGGCAAAAGAGGAGATGGCTCACTGGAGAAGACCCTGAGGCTGGGAAAGACAGAAGGCCAAAGAAGAAGGGGACGGCAAAAGAGGAGATGGCTCACTGGAGAAGACCTGATGCTGGGAAAGATAGAAGGCCAAAGAAGAAGGGGACGGCAAAAGAGGAGATGGCTCACTGGAGAAGACCCTGATGCTGGGAAAGACAGAAGGCCAAAGAAGAAGGGGACGGCAAAAGAGGAGATGGCTCACTGGAGAAGACCCTGAGGCTGGGAAAGACAGAAGGCCAAAGAAGAAGGGGACGGCAAAAGAGGAGATGGCTCACTGGAGAAGACCCTGAGGCTGGGAAAGACAGAAGGCCAAAGAAGAAGGGGACGGCAAAAGAGGAGATGGCTCACTGGAGAAGACCCTGATGCTGGGAAAGACAGAAGGCCAAAGAAGAAGGGGACGGCAAAAGAGGAGATGGCTCACTGGAGAAGACCTGATGCTGGGAAAGACAGAAGGCCAAAGAAGAAGGGGACGGCAAAAGAGGAGATGGCTCACTGGAGAAGACCCTGATGCTGGGAAAGACAGAAGGCCAAAGAAGAAGGGGACAGCATTACTGATGTAACAAACACAAATTTGAGCAGACTTCGGAGGATGGTGGAAGACAGGAGGGCCTGGCGTGACTTGGTCTGTGGGGTCACAAAGAGTCGGACTCGACTGCGTGACTGAACAACAGTACCTTAAAGACCAGAAAGAGTCAGGCTACAAAGGTTTTGAGAGTGTAGGCTCCCTTGGGCTGATACAAGCAGGCAGGGGTTTTTTTCCGTAGCAGGAACTCCTTTACATATTAGGCCCCGTGCATCTGATGTAGCCAGTCCTCCTGGAGCTTACGGTAGGCCCTGTACCGAGAGTCCTGTAAGCTCTTGGAGGATTGACTACATCAGAGGGTGTGGCCTAATATGCAAAGGAGTCCCTGCTACGAAAAAAAAGCCCTGCAAGGAAGGGAGATCCCGGAGTCCTTCTATCCCAGTCGGATGGTGGGAGGGATGTCACATTGTACTTCGGCATCCGGTATTTTTCTTTGTGACGTCCTGCCTGGGATATAAGAGCTCAGGGAATCTCCATCCTACTCGTATCTGATAAAGGGAGCTCTTGAAAGGTCATACCCAGAAAATCCTGTTGATCTCTCAGGTGCTTCTGGATTCAAATCTAAGCCTCTTCGGTGTGTGCGCTTTTCCAGCTCTGCGATATAATTTCAAAGAAGGGGAGATTCGAACTCTAGACCAAGAGGGGTTGTGCAAGGAATTTAACATAAGGGAACATAAGAACATAAGAGAAGCCATGTTAAGATCAGGCCAGTGGCCCATCCAGTCCAACACTCTGTGTCACACAGTGGCAAATTTTTATACACACACACACACATATATACACACACACACACACACACATTGGCTAATAGCCACTGATGGACCTCTGCTCCATATTTTTATCTAAACCCCTCTTGAAGGTAGCTATACTTGTGGCCGCCACCACCTCCTGTGGCAGTGAATTCCACATGTTAATCACCCTTTGGGTGAAGAAGTACTTCCTTTTATCCGTTTTAACCCGACTGCTCAGCAATTTCATCGAATGCCCACGAGTTCTTGTATTGTGAGAAAGGGAGAAAAGGACTTCTTTCTCTACTTTCTCCATCCCATGCATTATCTTGTAAACCTCTATCATGTCACCCCGCAGTCGACGTTTCTCCAAGCTAAAGAGCCCCAAGCGTTTCAACCTTTCTTCATAGGGAAAGTGTTCCAGCCCTTTAATCATAACGTAATGGCTCTGAGGCCATTGGCTGCTTTCATTTCCAGTCCTCTCCCAAACCGTTCCTTAAAAAGTCAAGGCAGTCCCCTGTGCAAGCACCAGTCGTTTCCGACTCTGGGGTGACGTTGCTTTCACAACGTTTTCATGGCAGACTTCTTACAAGGTGGTTTGCCATTGCCTTCCCCAGTCCTCTCCACTTTCCCCCCAGCAAGCTGGGGACTCCTTTGACCGACCTCGGAAGGACGGAAGGCTGAGTCAACCTGGAGCCGGTGACCTGAACCCAGCTTCTGCCGGGATCGAACTCAGGTCGTAAGCAGAGGGCTCCGACTGCAGTGCTGCAGCTACACTAGGACTAAAGCTTGACTTGAACCGCCCCTCGCAGCAGCAACAGATGTTTCTGCCGACAATGGTACCACAGTGCCCTCTTCTGGCTGCAGTCTGCAAACGCAGGCCACCGTTAAGGCCTTCCAAATTGGTATCTCCTGTGAGGTCAACAGGGAGAACTGGGTTTGATTCTCCACTCCTCAACTTGCAGCTGCTGGAATGGTCTTGGTTTCAGCCATAGCTCTGGCAGAGGTTGTCCTTGAAAGGGCAGCTGCTATGAGAGCCCTCTCAGCACCACCCACCTCACAGGGTGTCTGTTGTGGGGGAGGAAGGTAAAGGAGATTGTGAGCCGCTCTGAGACTCTTCGGAGTGGAGGGCGGGATATAAATCCAATATCTTCATTTACCTCACAGGGTGTCTGTTGTGGGGGAGGAAGGTAAAGGAGACTGTGAGCCGCTCTGAGACTCTTCGGCGTGGAGGGCGGGATATAAATCCAATATCTTCATCTACCTCACAGGGTGTCTTTTGTGGGGGAGGAAGGGAAAGGAGATTGTGAGCCGCTCTGAGACTCTTCGGGGTGGAGGGCGGGATATAAATCCAATATCTTCATCTACCTCACAGGGTGTCTGTTGTGGGGGAGGAAGGTAAAGGAGACTGTGAGCCGCTCTGAGACTCTTCGGCGTGGAGGGCGGGATATAAATCCAATATCTTCATCTACCTCACAGGGTGTCTTTTGTGGGGGAGGAAGGGAAAGGAGATTGTGAGCCGCTCTGAGACTCTTCGGAGTGGAGGGCGGGATATAAATCCAATATCTTCATCTACCTCACAGGGTGTCTGTTGTGGGGGACGAAGGTAAAGGAGACTGTGAGCCGCTCTGAGACTCTTCGGAGTGGAGGGAGGGATATAAATCCAATATCTTCATCTACCTCACAGGGTGTCTGTGGGTGGGGGGGGGGTGGAAGTTAAAGGAGATTGTGAGCCCCTCTGAGACTCTTCGGAGTGGAGGGCGGGATATAAATCCAATATCTTCATCTACCTCACAGGGTGTCTGTTGTGGGGGAGGAAGGGAAAGGAGATTGTGAGCCGCTCTGAGACTCTTCGGTGTGGAGGGCGGGATATAAATCCAATATCTTCATCTACCTCACAGGGTGTCTGTTGTGGGGGAGGAAGGGAAAGGAGATTGTGAGCCACTCTGAGACTCTTCGGCGTGGAGTGCGGGATATAAATCCAATATCTTCATCTACCTCACAGGGTGTCTGTTGTGGGGGGTGGGGAAGGGAAAGGAGATTGTGAGCCGCTCTGAGACTCTTCGGAGTGGAGGGCGGGATATAAATCCAATATCTTCATCTACCTCACAGGGTGTCTGTTGTAGGGGAGGAAGGGAAAAGAGATTGTGAGCCACTCTGAGACTCTTCGGCGTGGAGGGCGGGATATAAATCCAATATCTTCATCTACCTCACAGGGTGTCTGTTGTGGGGGAGGAAGGGAAAGGAGATTGTGAGCCACTCTGAGACTCTTCGGCGTGGAGGGCGGGATATAAATCCAATATCTTCATCTACCTCACAGGGTGTCTGTTGTGGGGGGTGGGGAAGGGAAAGGAGATTGTGAGCCGCTCTGAGACTCTTCGGAGTGGAGGGCAGGATATAAATCCAATATCTTCATCTACCTCACAGGGTGTCTTTTGTGGGGGAGGAAGGGAAAGGAGATTGTGAGCCGCTCTGAGACTCTTCGGAGTGGAGGGCGGGATATAAATCCAATATCTTCATCTACCTCACAGGGTGTCTGTTGTGGGGGAGGAAGGTAAAGGAGATTGTGAGCTGCTCTGAGACTCTTCGGAGTGGAGGGAGGGATATAAATCCAATATCTTCATCTACCTCACAGGGTGTCTGTGGGTGGGGGGTGGGGGTGGAAGATAAAGGAGATTGTGAGCCCCTCTGAGACTCTTCGGAGTGGAGGGTGGGATATAAATTCAATATCTTCATCTACTTCACAGGGTGTCTGTTGTGGGGGAGGAAGGGAAAGGAGATTGTGAGCCGCTCTGAGACTCTTTGGAGTGGAGGGCGGGATATAAATCCAATATCTTCATCTACCTCACAGGGTGTCTGTTGTGGGGGAGGAAGGTAAAGGAGATTGTGAGCTGCTCTGAGACTCTGAAATTCGGAGTGGAGGGCAGGATTGTTAATCCAATGTCGTCGTCTTCTTTTTATTACTGCTACTACATTGTAATATATAATGAAATAATTATACAACTCATGGCTCGGTTGCTAAGAGGCCACGGACCGGGGGTTGAGGACCCCTGGTGTAGATTACTCAATGATAATGCTGTGATATTGTCCAGTACAGAACTGTGATATAAGGTCCACCATACTTTTACTTATGAATTTCACAATAATAGACAACAAATGCAATTTTCAAACGGGCTCATTGTTGATTAGTCACACAGCATGTAATAAACTAATAATAATAATAATAGACATGTTTCATGTTGCCACTTCTTCAGTATTATTAACGTCTTCTTGTTGAGCTGTATGTAGTGAAGGAGTAAGCCAGTGTCTTTTTTAAAAACTTGTGCAAATCCTTCCTAGTTTGGTGAGCTAGTTTGGTGTAGTGGTTAAGTGCGCGGACTCTTATCTGGGAGAGCCGGGTTTGATTCCCCACTCCTCCACTTGCACCTGCTGGCAAGGCCTTGGGTCAGCCATAGCTCTGGTAGGAGTTGTCCTTGAAAGGGCAGCTGTTGTGAGAGCCCTCTCCAGCCCCACCCACCTCACAGGGTGTCTGTTGTGGGGGAAGAAGGTAAAGGAGATTGTGAGCCGCTCTGAGACTCTTCGGAGTGGAAGGCGTGATATAAATCCAATATCTTCTTCTTCTTCTTCCATTTCATTGCTGGCCAAAACACTCTCCACGACGGAACCACCTTAAAAATGCAGATAACAATGCCCTGATAAAAATGTGTTATTACACTAATATTTAGAAGACCTCGGGATGGATTCAAAACTAGATGCTGGGATGAATTCAGCACAGTTGTAAGCACAAATGAAAGAATCTTTACTTACCCCTTAGCTCAGATAAACTAAATGCGGTGTTAGTCCGAACATCCTTGGTGATGCTCGGATGCTGCTTCCAGTCTCATGGGAAGTGACATCAGTGCATTGCTGGTGACATCATTACATCATCAGTAGGGGCCCAATGGCTTTGCTGAGTCTCCAACTGGGTGGGCTGGCAACCCTAGCTGAACTCTGTGGAATAAAAGTAGTCTGAAATGCAATAACGTACGCGTCTGTCCAGTCTTTGCGGTGAGACCGCTGGGATAATGGCCTTTCCTCCTGTTGTCTCCCAGAGCTTCATGTTCTTCGAAGTGAGCTGAGGGGAAAACATTTGCAGCAGAAAAGAAAGTCTTCACCTCCTGCCCGTTGCTGCGCTCACTAGAGCACAAGAGCTAAGGAACCCATTGGAAGGAGGGACAGAATTAAAGAGGGCAGTGCAGGGTCCCCCTTTATTTTTTATTGATTTTATTTCTGTTAATTTGTACCCTGCTCCTCTTGTGAATGGCTCCTGCAGCAGCTGTATTTACTAACCTTGATTTCAAGGCAAAGAGAGAGGCATAATGATGCAAACCGTGGTCAGTGATTTATATGGTACATGTATGTTTCCTTCTCCCACTGGTGCCAAAAAATAATTCCCTTACCTTTCCCTATGCTGGTCTTATGAGGACTGTTATTCCCAGCTTTTGTTTTTTAAAAAGTCTCCTAGCACGGCCATGTTGTAAAGTGCATAAATATGTATTTTATCTTTCTGTGCAGAGAAAGTATCAAGAGTCTGAATAACGGCACGTGTGTAATATTTGTTCATGTCTTGGGGCTCTCAAACATCTGACATTTATTCTTGTGTTAAGCAAATCTGGCTAGCCCCGGTACAAATGTTTCAACGAAACAAAAACAGATCTGATTAATAGATTAATAAACGATAAAGTAAAAAGACCCGCCGAACGTACTCGACTGCTGCCGAACAATCAAAACCAAAATTTCGGCTCCTCTCGGTTTTGATTTTTCGGGAGCAGCCGAGGAGGTTCGGCGAAACGCTGAGCAGAAACGAAACCTGACTTGAGGCATCCCCAAACCACATCTTGGCTGAAAGAGAAAAACACCACAGGGCAGCAGCGTTTTCCGATTGAACAGCGGGCCTCTTCCTTTGCACGGCGTCGTACACCAAGCCGGAAAGATGAAACAGCGGCGCCGTCTTCGTCGCGCAGCTGGGTCCGAAAGCAGGGCTAAGTCCTTAAGTGCTGTCATTTGCAAAACAATTAATGCAACATGGTGGGAAAGAGTCCGCAGCTGGCGGTTTAAGCTCCCCGAACGCGGATATCGCTTTTGCTCCCAGCGCCCGACAGCTATTATAACGAAGAGCAAATCTCTCCCCTCGTTCTCAAATAACCAATATTGGAAACGGTTGGGGGGCATGCGTTTATCTGAATAATAAATGTCAACGCAGCAGTTGAAGCCTGTAAGTAGCAGGAGCGCAAGCCGCATCCGGAAAAGGAAGAGAAGAAAATTAAGGGGTTGAGACAGCCGGGCGTAGCAGAAAAGGAAGGCATGGACCAGGGGGGTGGGGTGGGGAATGCACCTTGCACGACGAGAAAGACTGGCTGCTCGAATGCAACAGAGACGCCAGGTGCGGGACTGGGGCTGGCGGCAGCAGCTGCCAGGGCCCCGGGTTTCTGAGAGCCAGTTTGGTGTAGTGGTGAAGTGAACAGACTCTTATCTGGGAGAACCGGGTTTGATTCCCCACTCCTCCACTTGCACCTGCTGGAACGGCCTTGGGTCAGCCAGAGCTCTGGCAGAGGTTGTCCTTGAAAGGGCAGCTTCTGTCAGAGCCCTCTCAGTCCCACCCACCTCACAGGGTGTCTGTTATGAGGTGAGAAGATATAGGAGACTGTAAGTCGCTTTGAGTCTCTGATTCAGAGAGAAGACCGGGGTATAAATCTGCAGTCTTCTTCCGTTCCACTCCTGAGAGGCAGTTTGGTGTCGTGGTTAAGTGCACAGATTCTTATCTGGGAGAACCGGGTTTGATTCCGCTGCTCCTCCAATTGCACCTGCTGGAATGGCCATAGCTCCCGCAGGAGTTGTCCTTGAAAGGGCAGCTTCTGTCAGAGCTCCCTCAGCCCCACCCACCTCACAGGGTGCCTGTTGTGGGAGAAGAAGATAAAGGAGACAAAGCCGCTCTGAGACTCTGATTCAGAGAGAAGGGTGGGTTATAAATCTGCAGTCTTCTTCTCCTTCCTTCCTTCTTCTCCTTCCTTATATTTATATCCTGCCCTCCACTCCGAAGAGTCTCAGAGCGGCTCACAATCTCCTTTCCCTTCCTCCCCCACAACAGACACCCTGTGAGGTAGGTGAAGATATTGGATTTCTATCCCGCCCTCCACTCCGAAGAGTCTCAGAGCAGCTCACAATCTCCTTTCCCTTCCTCCCCCACAACAGACACCCTGTGAGGTAGGTGAAGATATTGGATTTATATCCTGCCCTCCACTCCGAAGAGTCTCAGAGCGGCTCACAATCTCCTTTCCCTTCCTCCCCCACAACAGACACCCTGTGAGGTAGGTGAAGATATTGGATTTCTATCCCGCCCTCCACTCCGAAGAGTCTCAGAGCGGCTCACAATCTCCTTTACCTTCCTCTCCCACAACAGACACCCTGTGAGGTGGGTGGGGCTGGAGAGGGCTCTCACAGCAGCTGCCCTTTCAAGGACAACCTCTGCCAGAGCTATGGCTGACCCAAGGCCATTCCAGCAGCTGCAAGTGGAGGAGTGGGGAATCAAACCCGGTTCTCCCATGTAAGAGTCCGCGCACTTCACCACTACACCAAAATGGCTTTTCCCCAAGATGTCTGTACCTATAACTCTTGGTCTCGCAATAAAAGGAACTTTATAAAGAACCAAAAGACTTTTTATTCAGGAGAACCAAGGGAGGGGGGAACTTGACCGTTTCCCATTTCCTGCTTCTGTACTTAGCAGCCCAGGACTTCCTGGGGTGTGTGTCTCCCATCCAAATGCTAACCTAGGGCTAACCCTGCTTAGCTTCCGAGATCTGACGAGATCCTCTGTGCTTAGCAGCCCAGGACTTCCTGGAGTGTGTGTCTCTCCCATCCAAATGCTAACCTAGGACTAACTTTGCTTAGCTTCCAAGATCTGACGAGATCCTCTGTGCTTAGCAGCCCAGGACTTCCTGGAGTGTGTGTGTCTCCCATCCAAATGCTAACCTAGGGCTAACCCTGCTTAGCTTCCGAGATCTGATGAGATCCTCTGTGCTTAGCAGCCCAGGACTTCCTGGAGTGTGTGTGTCTCCCATCCAAATGGTAACCTAGGGCTAACGTTGCTTAGCTTCCGAGATCTGACGAGATCCTCTGTGCTAGCAGCCCAGGACTTCCTGGAGTGTGTGTGTCTTCCATCCAGATGCTAACCTAGGGCTAACCCTGCTTAGATAGATAGATAAATTTAGATAAATTTATTGTCATTGTTCTCAAAAAAGAAAATGAGAGCAACGAAATGAAGTGCTCTTCCACAAACATACCAACACATCAACACCCACAAAAGGACATATACATAGACCATTTAAAAGCATCTAAAAACACATAACCATTCATAACCCTGCATTTAGCTTAACCACGGCACTTGGATAGAAGCTGCCCTTGAATCTATTTGTCTTTGCTTCAACACTCTATATCGCCTACCTGACGGTAAAATCTCAAATAGCAAGTGGCCCGGATGTGAAGGGTCCCTTAAGATCATTTGTATCTTCCTTCTGCATCCAGCTTCTGAGATCTGATGAGATCCTCTGTGCTTAGCAGCCCAGGACTTCCTGGAGTGTGTGTGTCTCCCATCCAAATGCTAACCTAGGGCTAACCCTGCTTAGCTTCTGAGATCTGACAAGATCCAGCCAGCTCAGGCCACCCAGGTCAGGGAATCTCACGTACAGGAAGACGCGTGCAAAAAACAACAAGGAGGGATTAGAGGCCTAATTATTTATTGGCAGAAGTGAACAGGGCAGGAGGGGCAGTTTGCCGATCATCAGGCTGCCTCTGTGGCCAGATGCAGAAACGTTCGTAATACTGAAAATCCCTGGCAGTAAAAGGCCCTTGCTCGGAGAACCCTCCGCATCCAAGAGAAGCAAGGCAAAAAGCCACCCCGAGGTCGCCGAGGGACGCAAAATGCTGCCGCCTGCTCAGCCGGCCAAGACGTCTGGGTGCTAGGTCAGTCCTTGAGGCAGGTGGAAAAGGCCGTCATCGGGACGGGTGAAAAGACCCAGGGACGTGGGCACGCCTCCTCGGCAAGGCCCACGTGGAGATACCCCCTCCCTCCCCTTGTCGTCTGGGTCAGGTTGAGGAAGAGCTGAGCGTCGCGCCCCTCTCCTCCTCACAAAGTGATCTTGGTATTTCGGAAGCTTGAATTATCCCTGAAAGATAAAGGGAGAAAGAAGGTTAGCGAACCCATCGTCCGTGGCGACTGCGTTTAGTCCTCAACACTCGGGGACAATTCGCTATGTGAGATTCGTTCAGGGTTCCCGCCCCCCCTTCAGATGCAATTAACATGCGTAAATCTCCAGCACAGCAAAGGTATAGTACGGCAGGAGCAACCCACAGACTAAAGATGGCCGTGCAGAATCTGAATTGACTTGACTTGGAAATTTCAAACTAGCTTCCGAGGGCAGTCCCCTGAACTGTGAGATGGACAGATTCAAAATCAGGCATGCAAAGAAGCTTTGGCCCTGAAAAGCTGGGCTAGTTTAGAAAAGCAGGGGGACCCGGAGCCGCTAAGGATTAGAATTTCCCGCGCTGGCAAACAAACACCGGCCAAGGGTGGCGGAAAGGGCATCGAGTCACAGTCAGCTGATGGGGACGCTGTAGGGTTTTCAAGGCAAGAGGCAAACAGAGGGGGGGTTTGCCATTGCCTGCCTCTGCATAGCAGCCCTGGGATTCCTTGGTGGTCTCTTGCCCAAGTACGAACCAGGGCTGACCCCGCTTAGCCTCTGAGATCCGGCGAGATCGGGCTAGACCGTGCTGTCCGTGTCAGGAGGAAGGGCCATCAAATCACACCTGACTAATGGAGACTCTGCAGGGCTTCAAGGCAAGAGATGAACAGAGGTGGTTTGCCATTGCCTGCCCCTGCGGGGCAACCATGGGTTTCCTTGGTTGTCTTCCACCCGAGTACTAACCAGGGCTGATTTCAGATCTGATATCAGGCTAGCCGGGGCTACCCAGTCAGGGCGCAGGTGAGCAGAGGTGGATTTGCCATTGCCTGCCCTCTGCTTAGCAACTCTGAACTTCCTTGGTTGTCTTCCACCCACGTACTAACTGGGGCTGATTTCAGAACTGAAGAGATCAGGCTAGCTGGGGCCACTAAGTCAGGGCGCAGAGGTGGGATTTGTCATTGCCTGCCTCTGCATAGCAAGCCTGGACTTCCTTGGTTGTCTTCTGCCCAAGTACTAACCAAGGCTGATTTCAGATTTGATGAGATCAAGCTAGCTGGGGCCACCAAATCAGGGTGCAGAGATGGATTTGCCATTGCCTGCCTCTGCGTAGCAACCCTGGACTTCCTTGGTTGTCTTCCCCCCAAGTACTAACCAGGGCTGATTTCAGATCTGAAGAGATCAGGCTAGCTGGGGCCACCAGGTCAGGGCACAGAGGTGGATTTGCCATTGCCTGCCTCTGCGTAGCAACCCTGGACATCCTTGGTTGTCTTCCCCCCAAGTACTAACCGGGGCTGATTTCAGATCTGAAGAGATCAGGCTAGCTGGGGCCACCAAGTCAGGGCGCAAAGTTTGATTTCCCATTGCCTGCCTCTCCATAGCAACCCTGGGCTTCCTTGGTTGTCTTCCACCCAAGTACTAACCAGGGCTGATTTCAGATCTGAAGAGATCAGGCTAGCTGGGGCCACCAGGTCAGGGCGCAGAGGTGGATTTGCCATTGCCTGCCTCTGCGTAGCAACCCTGGACTTCCTTGGTTGTCTTCCACTCGAGTACTAACTAGGGCTGATTTCAGATCTGAAGAGATCAGGCTAGCCAGGGTCACCCAGGTCAAGGTGCAGACAAGCAGAGGTGGCTTTGCCGTTGCCTGCCTCTGCGTAGCCACCTGGGGCTTCCACGGCGGTCTCCCCTCCGAGTCCTAACCAGGGCTGACCTTGCTGAGCTTCTGAGATCTGATGAGATTGGACTCGCCTGGACAATGTGGGGTGCCATAAATGACAGGTAATGGGCAGCTGGGTAATCCTGAACCTTAGATTTCAGGCATTTGAAGCCAAGAAAGGGCTTTTTTGGTGAGGGGGAGGGCAACCAAAGGTTTTATCAAATGCTCCCAACGGAGGGTTAGCATAACTACTGGAAAACAGAATAGAAGCAAAGCCGGATTCCAGGCTGCTGCTGGACCGCAAATGTTCTCCATGCGCAAAGATGTCACGCAGCTGGTGAGGGCGACCTAGCAAGGGACATCCCTATGTTGAACATCTGCGGGGACCTCAAACACGAAGCCAAGCGGACAATCCTCAAGCTTGATGCTTCGGACGGAATTTGCATCTTCCTTGCGGGAACCAGTGTGACTTTCGCCACTGCGGATCGGCTCTCTCGTGCCAGCCAAGCGAGCTTGGGCTTGGTTTAAATGGGACGTGGAGGAGGCCAAAGAATTCCCTCTCGCGGCACTCTGTCGCTCCCACAGCATCTCACGGAAATGGGGCTGGCTGTCTCTCTCTCTCCCCCCCCCCTTCCCATTTGCAAAATGTTGCAAGGAGATGGTAGGCAAGCGTGCAGCCTCCCTTGGAGGGGGATCCTGCGTTCGACGGCAACTCCCTGAAGTCGCTCCGTGGATCTGTGACCACCTCCCCCTGGTCTAGTCACATCTGGCCCTTGACTCCACGAGGAATTTTTCAGCTATTTCTTCAGCTCAGTATATATCAGGGTGGTCAAACTTATGTTAAGCAAGCTACGTGGAACAAATGTCAGATATCTGAGAGCCACAAGGCCTGAACCTCAGATGTTTGAGAGCCGCAAGACAGGAAGGAAGGAAGGAAGGAAGGAAGGAAGGAAGGA